>NC_135986.1:22614314-22651971 GCF_053455715.1 Rhinoraja longicauda | reverse complement strand
GAGGGGAGGGGGAGGGAGGGGGGAGGGGGGAGGGGAGGGGGGAATGGGGAGAGGGGGGAGGGAGAGGGGAGGGAGGGGGGTAGGGGGGAGTGGGAGGGAGGGGACCGGTGAAGGGGAGGGAGAGGGGAGGGAGGGGGAGGGGGAGGGAGGGGAGAGGGAGGGGGAAGGGTGGAGGGAGGGGGACCTCCCCTTTTCCAGTACCCCTCTTTCCCGTTGGGCCCGTCCTCGTAGGGTTTCCATTGTAAACGGGAGGAGGGGAGGGAGGGAAGGGGAGGGAGGGAGGAGGGAGGTGTGGAGGGAGGAGGGGGAGGGGGAGGGGGAGGGGAGGGGGGGAGGGGAGAGAGGGGGACCTCCCCTTTTCCTAGTACCCCTCTTTCCCCGTTGGGCCCGTCTTCGTAGGGTTTCCATTGTAACCGGGAGGGGAGTGGGGGGGAGGGAAGGGAGGAGGGAGGTGTGGAGGGGGGAGGGGAGGGTGAGGGAGGGGGGGAGGGGAGGGAGGGGGACCACCCGTTTTCCCAGTACCCCTCTTTCCCCGTTGGGCCCGTCCTCGTAGGGTTTCCATTGTAAACGGGAGGCGGGGAGGGAGGGGGGAGGGAGGGAGGAGGGAGGTGTGGAGGGAGGAGGGGATGGAAGGGGGGGAGGGGAGGGGGAAGGGGGGAAGGGGGGGAGTTGGAGGGAGGGAGGGGGAAGGGCGGAGGGAGGGGGACCTCCCCTTTTCCCAGTACCCCTCTTTCCCCGTTGGGCCCCTCCTCGTAGGGTTTCCAATGTAACCGGGAGGCGGGGAGGGAGGGGGGAGGGAGGGAGGAGGGAGGTGTGGAGGGAGGAGGGGAGGGAAGGGGGGAGGGGTGGGAGGGGAGGGGGAAGGGGGGGAGGTGGAGGGAGGGGGGAGGGAGGGGGGAAGGGGGGAGGGAGGGGGACCTCCCCTTTTCCCAGTACCCTCTTTCCTCGTTGGGCCCGTCCTCGTAGGGTTTCCATTGTAACCGGGAGGCGGGGAGGAAGGGGGAGGGAGGGAGGAGGGGAGGGGGATGGAGGGGGGAGTAGAGGGGGAAGGGGTGGGATGGGAGGGGGGAAGGGGGAGGGGGAAGGGGGAGAGGTGGAGGGAGGGGGAGGGAGGGGGAAGGGGGGAGGGGAGGGGGGGGAGGGGGGAAGGGGGGGAGGGGGGAGGGAGAGGGGATGGAGGGGTAGGGGGGAGGGAGGGGGGAGGGGAGGGGTAAGGGGGAGAGAGGGGGACCTCCCCTTTTCCCAGTACCCCTCTTTCCCCGTTGGGCCCGTCCTCGTAGGGTTTCCATTGTAACCTGGAGGGGAGTGGGGGGAGGGAAGGGAGGAGGGAGGTGTGGGGGGAGGGGAGGGGAGGGGGAGGGAGGGGAGGAGGGGAGGGGGAGGGGGAGGGGAGGGGGGAGGGGGGAGGGAGGGAGGGGGGAGGGAGAGGGGAGGGGGGGGTAGGGGAGGAGGATGGAGGGGGGAAGGGGGGAGGGAGGGGGACCACCCGTTTTCCCAGTACCCCTTATCCCCGTTGGGCCCGTCCTCGTAGGGTTTCCATTGTAACCGGGAGGCGGGGAGGGAGGGGGGAGGGAGGGAGGAGGGCGTTGTGGAGGGAGGAGGGGAGGGAAGGGGGGAGGGGTGGGAGGGGAGGGGGAAGGGGGGGAGGTGGAGGGAGGGGGGAAGGGGGGAGGGAGGGGGACCTCCCCTTTTCCCAGTACCCCTCTTTCCCGTTGGGCCCGTCCTCGTAGGGTTTCCATTGTAACCTGGAGGCGGGGAGGGAGGGGGGAGGGAGGGAGGAGGGGAGGGGGATGGAGGGGGGAGGGGAGGGGGGAAGGGGTGGGAGGGGAGGGGGGAAGGGGGGGAGGGGGGAAGGGGGGAGGTGGAGGGAGGGGGAAGGAGGGGGAAGGGGGGAGGGAAGGGGACCTCCCCTTTTCCCAGTAACCCTCTTTCCCCGTCGGGCCCGTCCCCGAGGGGTGAGGGAGGTGGGGAGGGATGGGGAGGGAGTTGGGGAGTAGGGGGGGAGGGAGTGGGGATGGAGGTGGGAAGGAGTGGGGAGGAAGGGGTTGATGGGGGAAGGGGGACCTCCCCTTTCTTTTTTCGAAACACTTGCCCCGGTGGCCCACGAGCATAGGGGCCCCATGCTGATCTGTGTATGTTAAGTGACTTGCAGTAAAAAACACAACTTTAAAAAACAATCAGTTGCTTTTCGCAACAATGTAGCACCCATCTCACACAAGCATTGTGACGTCACAAGCTGAAGACCTTGAAAAAAAAGGTTAAAAATAAAAAAATGTAAATTTGTAAAGAGTAGACACCCAATAGCAGCTGCTTGTCCATTGTGACGTCACACGCTGAAGACAAAATCCGCACCGCAGCGCCCCCTATAGGACCATCAATAATTCATGAAGGGGGGGGGACGCTTTAAAACCTCCGTAACTTAAAAAATATACGACCGAATTAAATAAAAAAATCATTTTCCAGCAGCTGTCAGCGTGGCGATTAAGGCGGTGCAAGGAGGGAAGGAGGGGGGGAGGGAAGAAGGAGATGTGGAGGGAGGAGGGGAGGGTGAGGGGGAGGGGAGGGGGGGAGGGGGGAAGGGGGGAGGGGGGAGGGAGAGGGGATGGAGGGGGTAGGGGGGGGAGGGGGGAGGGGAGGGGGAAGGGGGAGGGAGGGGGACCTCCACTTTTCCCAGTACCCCTCTTTCCCCGTTGGGCCCGTCCTCGTAGGGTTTCCATTGTAACCGGGAGGGGAGTGGGGGGAGGGAAGGGAGGAGGGAGGTGTGGGGGGGAGGGGAGGGGAAGGGGAGGGAGGGGAGGAGGGGAGGGGGGAGGGGGGGAGGGGAGGGGGAAGGGAGGGAGAGGGAGGGAGAGGGGAGGGAGGGGGTAGGGGGAGGAGGAGCGAGGGGGAAGGGGGAGGGAGGGGGACCACCCGTTTTCCCAGTACCCCTCTTTCCCCGTTGGGCCCGTCCTCGTAGGGTTTCCATTGTAACCGGGAGGCGGGGGGGGAGGGGAAGGGAGGGAGGAGGGAGGTTTGGAGGGAGGAGGGGAGGGAAGGGGGGAGGGGAGGGGGGAAGGGGGGAGGGGGAAGGGGGGGGAGTTGGAGGGAGGGGGGGAGGGGGGAAGGGGGGAGGGAGGGGGACCTCCCCTTTTCCCAGTACCCCTCTTTCCCCGTTGGGCCCGTCCTCGTAGGGTTTCCATTGTAACCGGGAGGCGGGGAGGGAGGGGGGAGGGAGGGAGGAGGGGAGGGGGATTAAGGGGGGGAGGGGAGGGGAAGGAGTGGGAGGGGAGGGGGAAGGGGGGAGGTAGGGGGACCTCCCCTTTTCCCAGTACCCCTCTTTCCCCGTTGGGCCCGTCCCCGAGGGGTGAGGGAGGTGGGGAGGGATGGGGAGGGAGTTGGGGAGGAGGGGGGGAGGGAGTGGGAATGGAGGTGGGAAGGAGTGTGGAGGAAGGGGTTGAGGGGGGAAGGGGGACCTCCCCTTTCTTTTTTCGAAACACTTGCCCCGGTGGCCCACGAGCATAGGGGCCCCATGCTGATCTGTGTATGTTAAGTGACTTGCAATAAAAAACACAACTTTAAAAAACAATCAGTTGCTTTTCGCAACAATGTAGCACCCATCTCACACAAGCATTGTGTCGTCACAAGCTGAAGACCTTGAAAAAAAACGTTAAAAATAAAAAAATGTAAATTTGTAAAGAGTGGACACCCAATAGCAGCTGCTTGTCCATTGTGACGTCACACGCTGAAGGGGGGTCAGCTCGAGTTCATCTCACAGGGGCATTGTGACATCACACGCTGAAGACTAAATCCGCACCGCAGCGCCCCCCTGAAAAGGGGGGGGGGCAGCGCTTTAAAACCTCTGTAAGTTAAAAAATACGGATAGATAGATAGATAGATAGATAGATAGATAGATAGATAGATAGATAGATAGATAGATAGATAGATAGATAGATAGATAGATAGATAGATAGATAGATAGATAGATAAACAGACAGACAGACAGACAGACAGACAGACAGACAGACAGACAGACAGACAGACAGACAGACAGACAGACAGACAGACAGACTAGCACAAGTGTGCCCGTTGGGCTTTTTAAGTGATTTCTTTGAAACATTCGCGGTCACTTAGTGCTTCTCACGGGGATCTGTAAGTGCTTTTCGAAACAATGTAGCACCCATCTCACACAAGCATTGTGACGTCACAAGCTGAAGACCTTGAAAAAAAAGGTTAGAAATAAAAATATTTAAATTTAAAACCTCTGTAAAGAGTAGACACCCACTAGCAGCTGCTTGTCCATTGTGACGACACACGCTGAAGACTAAATCCGCACGGCAGCGCCCCCTATTGAACCTTCAATAAATCAAGGGGGGGGGGGGGGTGGGCAGCGCTTTAAAACCTCTGTAACTTAAAAAATATGCGACCGAATTAAATAAAAATATCATTTTCCAGCAGCTGTCCGCGTGGTGATTAAGGCTACTGTTGACCGTTTTGCCGTAATCAGCGAAATCACAGATATATACATATACATTTAACACAATATCTGACTTTTAATAAGATAGACTAGCGAAGAGGGCCCATTCCCACACCACCCATTCTCTCCTCCCCCAACCCCAATCTTAATCTCCCCACAACCCCCTTTCCCCACGACCTCCCCTTTTCCCAGTACCCCTATTTCCCCCACCACCAAGCCCCCTCCGGACGACCCCTGTTGTCCCCCTCCCCAGTCCCCATTCTCAGACCCCGCCACCACTCTCTCTCCCCCAGACACACTCTTACTCTCCCCCTTTCCCCAGCACACCCCTTTCCCCTACTCTCTCTTGCCCCCAGCACCAACAGGTCCCGGGGGGGGGGGGGGGGGGGGGGGGCGGGGAGCGCATTAGTGAAAGGTCCGTGGGGGGCGGGGGAGCGCATCAGTGAAAGGTCCGGGGAGGTGGGGAGCGCATCAGTGAAAGGTCCTGGGTTGGGGGGATAGCGGGGAGATGGTCTCCCGGGTGTGGGAGAGAGGAGAGAAGCAAGGGGAGAGAGGAGAGGTGAGCCCATACGCACAGAGGCACAGCAGCGCTACGCTGAAAGCCTTCAATAAATCAGTAGGAGGGGGGTTGCGCGAGCTTTTTGACGTCACACGCTGAAGGCAATTGAAGAAACGGCTGGATTTTTTTTTTTTACTAAAACCTCTGTAACTTAAAAAATACGCGACCGAATCAAATAAAAAAATCATTTTCCAGCAGCGTTCAGCGTGGTGATAGATAGATAGATAGATAGATAGATAGATAGATAGATAGATAGATAGATAGATAGATAGATAGATAGATAGATAGATAGATAGATAGATAGATAGATAGATAGATAGATAGATAGATAGACTAGGTCATCTACCCTTCATCCCCTTCATCCTTCTACACCCGTCAAAGACGCCGCATAATAACCAGGCTTACTGCAGTCTGCAAAGAAACCCACTCATTAGCTCCATCCAACATTGCCCATCTTTCATACAGTCGGAATAACAAAACCGGGAACTCGACTAAACCAATCCTTGGATTATTCAACCATCCAACCCAACAAGGACTGGAATTCTCTGCCTCAGAAGGCAGTGGAGTCCAATTCTCTGAATGTATTCAAGAGAGAGCTAGATAGAGCTCTTAAGGATAGCGGAGTCAGGGGGTATGGGGAGAGGGCAGGAACTGGTTACTGATTGAGAATGATCAGCCATGATCACATTGAATGGCGGTGCTGGCTCGAAGGGCCGAATGGCCTCCTCCTGCACTTGTTGTCTATTGTCTATTGCTACTCGCAAATTTTAAATCTGCAACTGTGTGCACGTTTATAGCCCAACAGCGGCGGTTCGTACAGTATCAACAAGACGAGATAAGACAAGGCAGGTGGTGGGGGCGGGTAGAGCAGATAAAGGGGAGCGGAAACGTGGAGGCAGTTGATGTGAGGCCTCCAGTTGGAAATGAAGAGGCCTAAAGAGGTTGGAAGGCCGGCCAACAGATTGCCGCTTGTTTCCCGTTTCCTATTTATATGTTGCTTCTGCCAAACACTTTTGCCGTCTTGGGCTGAGAATTACATTTCACCAGCAAATCGCTATGTCGAGGTGCGAGCTACAACCAATTACACTATTGAATGTACCTTGTGATTTTTGATCTATGTTGATTGGATTTGGTTGAGGAAAGCGCTCGGCTCGTGATACCACTTTACTTTCAGACCGAAGCAGAAGTTCGAGGCGAAATGCCAGAATCTGAAACACAGAAACATAGAAAACATCGAAAAATATGTGCAAGAGGAGGCCATTCGGCCCTTCGAGCCAGCACCGCCATTCAATATGATCATGGCTGAGCATCCAGCGTCATAGAAACATAGAAACATAGAAAATAAGGTGCAGGAGGAGGCCATTCGGCCCTTCGAGCCAGCACCGCCATTCATTGTGATCATGGCTGATCATCCACAATCAGTAACCCGCGCCTGCCTTCTCCCCATATCCCTTGATTCCACTAGCCCCCAGAGCTCTATCTAACTCTCTTTTAAATCCATCCAGTGATTTGGCTCGCACTGCCCTCTGTGGCAGAGAATTCCACAAATTCACAACTCTCTGGGTGAAAAAAGTTTTTTCTCACCTCAGTTTTAAATATAACCAGATAACCATATAACAATTACAGCACGGAAACAGGCCCGTTCGGCCCTACCAGTCCTGTAATGTCCCGTCATATCTGTTAGTCTTGTGTCATGTTCTGTGTTTAGATTCTCATTTCAGGTCCCTTGAGTTCCTGCCATTGTAATTGTCAGCCCCGCCTTGATTGTTTCCACCTGTGTGCCCTTACCTCATGTATATATAGTCCACACCTCCCTTTGTCCTGTGCCAGTTCGTATTGTGATTCATGTGCTCTGATTCATGTGCTCTCGGTCGTAGTATAGCTAGTAAGTAATTTTTGTAACTAATGTTTTTGTAGCTGAGTAAGTTTAGAGTTTTTTTGGTTCGAATCGCAGTGTTCTTTAATGTGAAAATTAAAGAAAGCCTTTATTTTCTCCAAATTGACTCTTGTGTGTGAGTCGTGCGTTTGAGTCCAGTTCCTGTGTGCCCCAGAGCATAACAAGTCCACGCCGACCACTTTCTCTGACCTAGTCTCATCTACCTGCTCTCTGACCATAACCCTCCAATCCCCTCCCATCCATATACCTATCCAATTTACTCTTAAATAATAAAATCGAGCCTGCCTCCACCACTTCCACCGGAAACTCATTCCATACAGCCACCACCCTCTGAGTAAACAAGTTACCCCTCATGTTACCCCTAAACTTTTGTCCCTTAATTCTGAAGTTATGTCCCCTTGTTGGAATCTTCCCCACTCTCAAAGGGAAAAGCCTACCCACGTCAACTCTGTCCGTCCCTCTTAAAAATTAAAAAACCTCTATCAAGTCCCCCCTCAACCTTCTACGCTCCAAAGAATAAAGACCCAACCTGTTCAACCTCTCTCTGTAGCTTAAGTTCTGAAACCCAGGCGACATTCTAGTAAATCTCCTCTGTACCCTCTCCAATTTGTCGACATCCTTCCTATAATATGGCGACCAGAACTGCACACCATACTCCAGATTCGGCCTCACCAATGCCTTGTACAATTTTAACATTACATCCCAACTTCTATATTCGATGCTCTGATTTATAAAGGTAAGCATACCAAACGCCTTCTTCACCACCCTATCCACATGAGATTCCACCTTCAGGGAACAATGCACAGTTATTCCCAGATCCATCTGTTCCATTGCATTCCTCAATTCCTTACCATTTACCCTGTACGTCCTATTTTGATTTGTCCTACCAAAATGCAGCACCTCACACTTATCAGCATTAAACTCCATCTGCCATCTTTCAGCCCACCCTTCCAAAATGCCCAAGTCTCTCTGTAGACTTTGAAAAAAAATCTACTTCATTATTAACTGCACCACCTATCTTAGTATCATCTGCATACTTACTAATCCAATTTGCCACACCATCATCCAGATCATTAATGTAAATGACAAACAACAGTGGACCCAACACAGATCCTTGGGGTACTCCACTAGGCACTGGCCTCCAACCTGACATACAGTTGTCAACCATTACCCTCTGGTATCTCCCATTCAACCATTGTTGAATCCATCTTGCAACCTCACTATTAATACCCAACGATTTAACCTTCTTAATCAACCTTCCATGTGGAACCTTGTCAAATGCCTTACTGAAGTCCATATAGACAACATCCACAGCCTTGCCCTTATCAATTTCCCTGGTAACCTCTTCAAAAAATTCAAGAAGATTAGTCAAACATGACCTTCCATACACAAATCCATGTTGACTGTTTCTAATCAGGCCTTGTTTATCCATGTGATTATATATATTGTCCCTAAGTATCTTTTCCATTAATTTTCCCACCACAGACGTCAAACTAACAGGTCTATAATTGCTAGGTTTACTTTTAGAACCTTTTTTAAACAAAGGCACAACATGCGCAATGCGCCAATCTTCCGGCACCATCCCCGTTTCTAATGACGTTTGAAATATTTCCGTCATAGGCCCTGCTATTTCTGCACTAACTTCCCTCAATGTCCTAGGGAATATCATATCAGGACCTGGAGACTTATCCACTTTTATATTTTTCAAAAGTGTCCGTACCTCCTCTTCTTTGATCCTCATAATTTCCATCACTGCTCTACTTGTTTCGCTTACCTCACATAATTCAATATCCTTCTCCTCGGTGAATACCGAAGAAAATAAATTGTTTAATATTTCCCCCATTTCTTCCGGCTCAGCACATAGCTGTCCACTCTGACTCTCTAATGGACCAATTTTATCCCTCGCTATCCTTTTGCTATTGACATATCTGTAGAACCCCTTGGGGTTTACTTTTACATTACTTACCAAAGCAACCTCATATCTTTTTTTCGCTTTTCTAATTTCCTTCTTAAGATTCCTTTTACATTCTTTATATTCCTCAAGAACCTCATTTACTCCCTGCAGCTTATATTTATTGTATATCTCCCTCTTTTTCCGAACCAAGTGTCCAATTTCCCTGGAAAACCACGGCTCTTTCAAATTATTATTCTTTACTTTCCACCGAACAGGGACATAAAGACTGTACTCTCAAAATTTCACCTTTAAATATCCTCCATTTCTCTATTATATCCTTTTCATAAAACAAAATGTCCCATTTCACTCCTTTTAAATCCTTTCTCATCGCCTCAAAATTAGCCTTTCTCCAATCCAAAATCTCAACCCTTGGTCCAGATTTGACCTTCTCCATAATTATATTGAAACTAATGGCATTGTGATCACTAGACCCAAAGTGCTCCTCAACACATACCTCCGTCACCTGTCCCGTTTCATTTCCTAACAGGAGGTCCAACACTGCCCCTTCTCTGGTAGGTACCTCTACGTATTGCTGCAAAAAAACTATCCTGCACACTTTTTACAAACTCCAAACCATCCAGCCCTTTAACAGAATGTGATTCCCAGTCTATGTACGGAAAATTGAAATCACCCACAATCACTACTCTGTGCTTACTACTAATATCTGCTCTCTCCTTACATATTTGCTCTTCCAATTCCAAATGGCCTCCCCTTTATTCTCAGACTGTGGCCCCTGGTTTTGGACTCCCCCAACATTGGGAACATTTTCCTGCATCTCGCTTGTCCAGTCCTTTTATAATTTTATATGTTTCTATAGGATCCCCTCTCATCCTTCTAAACTCCAGTGAATACAAGCCTAATCCAGTGAATACAAGCCTAATGTAGTTACATTGGCTGGGTGTAACATGTACAATTGTACCTAGTGCGTGTGGTGTAGTCAAACAAAATTGAAACCCAGGCCGTTGCTCATTCAGAGTTCAGTTGTAGCTTTGATAGTGGTGCGCCTATAAAGCAGCAGCGAGCAGGAACCTGGTTGTGGCTGTTCAAGTGACTGATAAACACCCTCTATCGCAAACACCTCCTTCCCAGCTCAGCGCACGAGTAGATGGGTGGGGAGTCCATGGTTATCTTGCCACTGCATGTGAGGTTTTATGTAGAGAGATTCCAGGTTAAGAGTCCAGGACTCAGTCGAGTTGGGCTGATGTTTAGAACCCATGAGTGCACACCGAATATGGACACAAAATGCTGGAGTAACTCGGCGGGACGGGCGGCATCTCTGGAGAGAAGGAACGGGTGACGTTTCGGGTCGAGACCCTTCTTCAGACTTCTGGCCCGAAACGTCACCCATTCCTTCTCTCCAGAGATGCTGCCTGTCCCGCTGAGTTGCTCCAGCTTTTCATAAATCCATAAGTGATAGGAGCAGTATTCGGCCCATCAAGTCTATTCCGCCATTCAATCATGGCTGATCTATCTCTCCCTCCAAACCTCATTCTCCTGCCTTCTCCCCATAACCCATGACACCCATACTAATCCAGTATTTTGTGTCTATCTTCGGTGTAGGAAAAATGTTCCCGATTTTGGGGGAAGTCCAGAACCAGGGTCTCACAGTTTAAGAATAAGTCAAGTCAAGTCAATTTTATTTGTATAGCACATTTAAAAACAACCCACGTTGACCAAAGTGCTGTACATCTGATTCGGTACTAAGGGAGGGGTTGGCCATTTAGGACTAAGATGAGGAAAAACATTTTCACCCAGAGAGTTGTGAATCTGTGGAATTCTCTGCCACAGAAGGCAGTGGAGGCCAATTCACTTGAAGTTTTTCAAGAAAGAGTTAGATAGAGCTCAGAGGGCTAACAGAATCAATGGATATGAGGAGAAAGCAGGCACGGGTTAATGATTGTGGATGATCAGCCGCGATCACATATTTCCACTAGCTCCCAGTACAGTACAGAATCAACTTCAAGCTCCTTCTATTCACATACAAAGCCCTAAACGGGCTTGCCCCCCCTCCCACTATATCAAAACTCTTCTAACCCACCACTCTATCTCCAGGTCCCTCAGGTCGGCCGAATTGGGGCTGCTCACTATCCCGCGGTCTAGGCTTAAGATCAGGGGTGACCGCGCTTTTGCAAACTACTATAGACGCTTTGTTCCCAACTTCTCTGATCTAATTGCCCCCCTAACAGATCGGACAACTAAAAGACAGTCCCGAATGGTGAAATGGTCACAGGAAGCAGAGGAGGCTTTCACCAGCCTGAAGAAGGCCTTGTGTTCCCACCCAGTTCTGGCCGTCCCAGACTTCAACAAGGAGTTTTTTGTTCAGGTAGATGCCTCAGAGGTGGGTCTTGGGGCGGTACTCTCTCAGATACAAAAGGGTGAGGAGCACCCAATCCTCTACAGTAGCAGAAAGCTTTTGGCCCATGAGAAAAGATAATCTACACCGGAGAAAGAATGTCTGGCAGTTAAGTGGGCCCTTGAAACCCTTCGCTATTACCTTATTGGGCGCAAATTCACTCTACTCACTCATTTGCAGTGGATGTCAAGAAATAAAGAAACGAACAGTCGGGTAACAAGATGGTTTCTCAGCCTTCAGGCTTTTAACTTCTCGGTTGTCCACAGGGCAGGTTGGAAACATGGGAATGCAGATGCCCTTTCCCGAAGAGACGTCATGTGGGCCTCCTTCCCCAGTCCGGAGGCCTCAAGTCAGGGGAGGGGGAAATGTGATATCATGTGATACATTCAAAACTCCGCTGCCCGTCTACTCACCCACACCCCGATCCGTGACCATATCACCCCCGTCCTTTACAAACTCCACTGGCTCCCCATCCCCCAGAGAATCCAGTACAAAATCCTCCTCATGACCTACAAAGCCCTCCATAACCTGGCCCCATCCTACCTGACTGACCTCCTCCACAGGCACACTCCCACCCGCACCCTCCGCTCTGCTGCAGCCAATCTCCTATCCCCCCCCCCATCCGGACCAAACTCAGATCCTGGGGGGACAGGGCTTTCTCCATCGCTGCTCCCATCCTATGGAACTCACTACCCCAAACCGTCAGAGACTCCTCCTCACTCACCACATTCAAAACATCACTGAAGTCTCACCTGTTCAGTACTGCCTTCAACCACTGAAGGTCACCTCACCTTCCGTCTCCTTTCTCTGTTCGTTTACTTATTTATCTATTTATTCACTTCCCTATGTTCTTTAAATCCCTGTAAAGCGTCTTTGAGTGTATGAAAAGCGCTATATAAATGTAATACATTATTATTATTATTATTATTATTATGAGAGGTAGAGTCATAGAGGGGAGATACATTTCCTCCCGGTGGATGCAACAAGGACTACAAACCGCTATGGCAGCCAGCAAAAGACTGCCTGCCCTGCTGACACTGATTGCTGCTGACACTGATTGCTGCTGACTCTGATTGCTGCTGACACTGATTGCTGCTGACACTGATTGCTGCTCACACTGATTGCTGCTCACACTGATTGCTGCTCACACTGATTGCTGCTCACACTGATTGCTGCTCACACTGATTGCTGCTCACACTGATTGCTGCTCACACTGATTGCTGCTCACACTGATTGCTGCTCACACTGATTGCTGCTCACACTGATTGCTGCTCACACTGATTGCTGCCCAGCTGAACCAGATGAGCTGATTGCGTCAGTGAGAGAGCTAAAAGGGAAGGGAAGCCGTGTATTTAAAAAGAGAAACAACGGCTGGAGCAGACAGGGAGAGAAGCAGTGTTTGAGTTATATTTTGTAAGAAGGCAGCAAGCTACAGTTTTGATTTAACTACCTGTTTTGATTTTGTGTACCTGTCTGCAAACAATTAAGTTTACCTGTTTTTGGAAAAGACTAAATATATGGAATTTAAGTTTGAAAACAATAACTTTTCTTCTTCATTTCCGGCACCCACTCCTCCCAACCTTCAAGAGAAAAGCTCCCGACCTCTCAAGACATCACACAGGCTTACGGCAGTCTGCAATGAAACCCACTCATTAGCTCCATCCAACATTGCCCATCTTTCATACAGTCGGAATAACAAAACAGGGAACTCGACTAAACCAATCCTTGGATTATTCAACCATCCAGAACAACAAGGACTGGAATTCTCTGCCTCCGAAGGCAGTGGAGGCCAATTCTCTGAATGCATTCAAGAGGGAGCTAGATAGAACTCTTAAGGATAGCGGAGTCAGGGGGTATGGGGAGAGGGCAGGAACTGGTTACTGATTGAGAATGATCAGCCATGATCACATTGAATGGCGGTGCTGGCTCGAAGGGCCGAATGGCCTCCTCCTGCACCTATTGTCTATTGTCTATTGCTACTCGTAAATATTAAATCTGCAACTGCGTGCACGTTTATAGCCCAACAGCGGCGGTTCGTGCAGTATCAACAAGACGAGATAAGACAAGGCAGGTGGTGGGGGCGGGTAGAGCAGATAAGGGGGAGCGGAAACGTGGAGGCAGTTGATGTCAGGCCTCCAGTTGGAAATGAAGAGGCCTAAAGAGGTTGGAAGGCCGGCCAACAGATTGCCGCTTGCTTCCCGCTTCCCGTTTCCTATTTATATGTTGCTTCTGCCAAACACTTTTGCCGTCTTGGGCTGAGAATATCCCTTGATTCCACTAGCCCCCAGAGCTCTATCTAACTCTCTCTTAAATCAATCCAGTGATTTTGGCCTCCACTGACTGCCTTCTGTGGCAGAGAATTCCACAAATTCACAACTCTCTGGGTGAAAAAGGTATTTTCTCCCCTCGGTTTTAAATCAGTGCCCCGTTCCTGCTTTCTCCCCATACACCTCGATTCCTTTAGCCCGAAGAGTTAAATCTCTCTTGAACATTTCCAGTAAAGTGCAACTCAGTTCACAATAACAGGATATATGCTCGCACATACACCCCTAGCTACATCCTGAGTTTATTTATGTCTGAACTTATTTCCGTCACGATAAAGGCGAACTCACACACCCTGTCCTCCATCGCTGTATTCTCCCAGCCTGTCAACCTCGCCCTTTCTCCCTGTCTCTCCACCCTCCCTGCCTCTACCTCTGTCTTCCAGCCTTGTCTCAAGTTCCCTGGCTGACTCCTTTCCACCCTCGGTACAGTACAAACTGAAGGTAGACGCAAAAAGCTGGGAGTAACTCAGCGGGTCAGACAACATCTCTGGAGAAAAGGACACGGTGGCGTGGCGGTAGAGTTGCTGCCTCACAGCGCCAGAGACCCGGTATCGATCCCGACCACGGGTCCTGTCTGTACGGAGTTGGCACGTTCTCCCCGTGACCTGCGTGGGTTTCCACCGAGATCATTGGTTTCCTCCTACATGCCAAAGACCTACATGTATAGAAACATAGAAAACAGGTGGAGGAGGAGGCCATTCTGCCCTTCGAGCCAGCACCGCCAATCATTGTGATCATGGCTGATCATCCACAGATAACCCGTGCCTGCCTTCTCCCCATATCCCTTGATCCCACTAGCCCCTAGAACTCTATCTAACTCTCTCTTAAATCCATCCAGTGATTTGGCCTCCACTGCCCTCTGTGGCAGAGAATTCCACAAATTTACAACTCTCTGGGCACGCAACAATGCCTTTAAATCTGGTGACACTTCAGCATTCAGTGTTGCTAGGTCAAACCTGAACAAAGGTATAAGAAGGGACAAAGACACCCACAGGCAACGGGTGGAAGACCACTTCAACTCCACGGACACCAGAAGCATGTGGCAGGGTGTCAGGGACATCATTGGCTCCAAGAGCAGCCCTGCCTGCCCCCACAGCGATGCCACACTGACCAACGATCTAAACACCTTCTTTGCCCGCTTCGAAACTGGCAACACCACCTTGAGTGGAAGAACCCCAGCCAAGGCGGAGGGACTGGTCTTAACATTGAGCACACAGGAAGTACAAGCGCTCTGCTAGGGGTCAACCCACGCAAGGCTGCAGGCCCGGATGGAGTTCAAGGAAGGGTACTTAAGGACTGTGCTGAACAGTTGGCTGAGCTATTCACCAGGATCTTTAACCTGCCACTATCTCTGGCTACGGCCCCCAAATGCCTGAAGTCGGCTATCATAGTGCTGGTGCCCAAAAAAGCAAAGATCACCAACCTGAACGATAGATAGATACACTAGTTTAGAAATACAGCGTAGAAACAGTTTTTTCTCACCAGTTTTAAATGGCCTCCCCTTTATTCGTAGACTGTGTGTGTGGCCCCTGGTTCTGGACTCCCCCAACATTAGGAACATTTTTCCTGCATCTAGCTTGTCCAGTCCTTTCATAATTTTATATGTTACACTTATTACACGTATATTTATTTTTGAATATTTTTAAAAAATTATATATCTTCTCTCCCTCCCTCTCTCTCTCTCCCCCCTCCCTCTCACCATCTCTCCCCCTTCTCCCTCACCGTCTCTCTCTCTCTCTCCCCATCTCTCTCTCTCACGCAGTTCCTGGCCACATCCACCACCATCTTGGATGAAGAGCCCATTGTGAACTCTGGCCTGGCAGCCGCTCTGCATCTGTGCAGGAACAAAGGTGGGTCGGTCAGCTCGGCGTCTCGCTGGGCTGGAGTACGTGAGAGGGGGGGGGGGGAGGGGGGGAAGAGAAACCCAGGAAAGAATATGGTTCAGCCAGAGAGAGTTTAGTTTAGAGATTCAGCGCGGAAACAGGCCCTTCGGCCCACCGGGTCCGCGCCGACCAGCGATCCCCGCACATTGACACCATCCTACACCCACTAGGGACAGTTTTTACATTTGCAGAGACAATTTGGAGTGTGGGAGGAAACCGAAGATCTCTGAGAAAACCCACGCAGGTCACGGGGAGAACGTACAAACTCAGTACAGACAGCGCCGGTAGTCGGGATGGAACCCAGGTCTCCGGCGCTGCATTCGCTGTAAGGCGGCAACTCTACCGCTGCTCCACCCTGGTTGGAATCTGGAACGTGCTGCCTGTGGAGCCGGTGGAGGCAGAGGCTCTCGCGTTCATCTATCTTAATGAGCACTGGAATCAGGTCGGCATGGTGGCGTAGCGGTAGAGTTGCTGCCTCACAGCGCCGGAGACCCGGGTTCAATCCCGACCACGGGTGCTTGTCTGTACGGAGTTTGTAAGTTCTCCCTGTGACCCGCGTGGGTTTTCTCCGGGTGCTCCGGTTTCCTCCCACACTCCAAAGACGTGCAGGTTTGTAAGTTAATTGGCTTCGGTAAAAATTGTAAATTATCCCTAGTGTGTGTGTGGGATAGTGTTAGTGTGCGGGGATCGCTGGTCGGCGCGGACCCGGTATGTATACACCGATCAGCCAAAACATTATGACCACTGACAGGTGAAATGAATGACATTGATTATCTTGTTACAATGGCACCTGTCAAGGGGTGGGATATATTAGGCAGCAAGTGAACAGTCAGTTCTTGAAGTTGACGTGTTGGATGCAGGAGAAATGGGCAGGAGTAAAGACCTGAGCGACTTTGACAAGGGCCAAATTGTTGTGGCCAGACGACTGGGTCAGAGCATCTGTGAAACGGCAAGGCTTGTGGGGTGCTCCCGGTCAGCAGTGGTGCGTACCGACCGACAGTGGTCCGAGGAGGGACAAACCACAAACCGGCGACAGGCAGGGTGTTGGGCGCCCAAGGCTCATCGATGCGCGAGGGGCAACGAAGGCTATCCCGTCTGGTCCGAACCGACAGACGGTCGACTGTGGCACAAGTCACAGAAAATGTTAACGGTGGTCAAGGGAGGAATGTGTCACAATACACGGTGCATCGCACCCTGCTGCGTATGGGGCTGCACACGGAGGACCAACGGCATATTAGGCAGGGGGTCGTAATGTTTTGGCTCATCGGTCATAATATTTTGGCTGATATATAAACGATACCAAGGCCTGGCCAGCAACAGGCCCAAGGGTGGGTGGGTCGGTCGGTACTCGATGGGTTGCACAGATGTGGTGGGCTGAAGGGCCTGCTTGTGTGTTGGAGGGTTTGGGAGCACGTGCACTGGGAGCGTTCTATGTTGTGGGTCAGAGCACAAGGACACAATGAATAGGACACAATAAATGATGGGGATTTGATGGCACTGAGCCTGTACTCGCTGGAGTTGAGAAGAATGGGAGGGGGGGGCTCATTAAAACTTACCGAATAAAGAGACCACATTTGGAGTATTGTGTTCAGTTCTGGGCACCGTGTTAGCGGAAAGATATTGTCAAGCTTGAAAGAGTTCCGTAAAGATTTACGAGGATGTTGCCAGGACTAGAGGGTGTGAGCTACAGGGAGAGGTTGAGCAGGCTGGGTCTCTATTCCATGGAGCGCAGGAGGATGAGGGGAGATCTTACAGAGGTGTACAAAATCAGGAGAAGAATAGATCGGATAGTCTTTTACCCAGAGTAGGGGAATCGAGGACCAGAGGACACAGGTTCAAGGTGAAGGGGAAAAGATTTAATAGGAATCCGAGGGAATCCGAGGGTGTGTGGAACGAGCTGCCGGAGGAGGTAGTTGAGGCTGGGACTATCCCAACGTTTAAGAAACAGTTGGACAGGTACATGGATAGGACGGGTTTGGAGGGTTATGGACCAAGCGCAGGCAGGTGGGACTAGGGTAGCTGATGTGGGCGAGTTGGGCCGAAGGGCCTGCTTCCACACTGTATCACTATTCTATGACTCTAACGAAAAGGCCTGGACAGAGTGGATGTGGAGAGGATGTTTCCACTAGTGGGAGAGTCTAGGACCAGAGGGCACAGCCTCAGAGTCAATAGTCAATAGTCGTTTATTTGTTACATACAAATAAATGTGCAGTGAAATGAAACATTACCCGCAGTTGAACAATAAGACCAATAAGAATAATCAATAAAAATGCAATAACACATACAATCATAGACTAACACCAAACAAAAAGAAACATCCATCACAGTGAGTCTCCTCCAGTCACCTCCTCACTGTGATGGAAGGCCACAATGTCTTTTCTCTTCCCCTGCCGTCTTCTCCCGCGGTCACGCTGTTGAAGTTGCCACGTCGGGGGGGTCGGGGCTCCCGACATTGAAGCCCCCGCTGGGCGGTGAAAGGTCCGCGGCCTATTCCAGGCAGCGCAGGACGGTGAAAAGTCCGCGGCGGGCCGACCCAAGCCCCGCGATTCGGGGCGGGCGAACACGCTGCCTCTGCCGCTGCCGGAGCTAGCTCCCGATGTCGGCCCCCATCCAGGGGCCTGCGGGCTTCCGACATCCACGCGGCCCACGGCGAAGCCTTCGGAGACGAGTCGCAGCCGCTCCCGCAGCATCCGAAGGCAGCCAGCGCCACAGGTGGTGAGTCCGGGCCTCGGGCTCTGCGATCCAGAGCCCCAGGTGGTCCCAGGTGCATGGCCGGTGGTAGGCCGCAGCGGGAACGGAGACACGACACAGAAACAAAGGTCGCGTCTCCGTTCAGGAGAGAGAATTTTACAGTTCCTGTTCCCTCCCACCCCATAACATACAAACCCTACACCATATTAAAACTACAATTCATACAAAAACAACAAAAAACACAAAAGACAGACGGACTGCAGGCAGCTAAAAGGACGTTCCTTTAGAACGGAGATGAGGAGGAATTTCTTTTGTCAGAGGGTGGTGAATCAGTTAAAGTACAGATTGAGAGGTTCTTGAATAGTGTGAGTGACGTCCGAAATGTTGAAAATTATAAGGTACTAGACCAAGTGGACCATTGGGCCTAAACCTCTCCTGCATTGGTGCAGCATCCTCTCCTCCCCCCACCCCCCTCCCCTCTCTCCTCAAACCCCCCCCCCCCTCCCCTCTCTCCTCAACCCCCCCCTCCCCTCTCTCCTCAACCCCCCCTCCCTTCTCCTCCCCTCCCCCTCCCCTCCTATTAAACTTTAAAAAGTGAATAACTTAAAAAATATAACACCGATTTCAATGAAACTACTTGCATTATGACTAAAGTGACAATGGTGAGTAAGGTGGGCCTAAAACTGTCGCGCTATCTTGCACCGTTTTGGCTGAAGTTCAGTCACAAACAAGATAGCAAACGAGAGTTTTAGTATATAGATTTCTGAGGCAAAGAGTGATAGATTTTCGATTAGCGCGGGTGTCGGGGGGTTATGGGAGGAATGTTGGGGTCGAGAAGGAGAGATAGATCAGCCACGATTGAACGGCAGAGTAGACTCGATGGGCCGAATGGCCTAATTGTGCTCCTATCACTCCTCAACATGTCTTCCCTCCTCAGGGCTGCTGGACACTACGATGCAGAAAGTGGCTCGAATCCGGTCATCCGCCAAGACTCTGCCGTCCACCGTCTACGCCATCGAGGATAAAATGTAGGTGCCCGGGTTTGGTTTGGAGATTAGCAGTCGCGGTGGCGCAGCGGTAGAGTTGCCGCCTTACAGCGAATGCAGCGCCGGAGACCCCGGTTCCATCCCGACCGCAGGTGCTGTCTCTACGGAGTTATAGACAATAGGTGCAGGAGGAGGCCATTCGGCCCTTCGAGCCTGTACGCACCGCCATTCAATGTGATCATGGCTGATCATTCTCAATCAGTACCCCGTTCCTGCCTTCTCCCCATACCCCCTGACTCCGCTATCCTTAAGAGCTCTATCTAACTCTCTCTTGAATGCATTCAGAGAATTGGCCTCCACTGCCTTCTGAGGCAGAGAATTCCACAGATTCACAACTCTCTGAGTGAAAAAGTTTTTCCTCATCTCCGTTCTAAATGGCCTACCCCTTATTCTTAAACTGTGTGGCCCCTGGTTCTGGACTCCCCCAACATTGGGAACATGTTTCCTGCCTCTAACTTGTCCAATCCCTTAATAATCCTATATGTTTCAATAAGATCCCCTCTCATCCTTCTAAATTCTGGTGTATGCAAGCCTAGTCGCTCCAGTCTTGTCCGTTCTCCCCGTGACCTGCGTGGGTTTTCTCCGAGATCTCCGGTTTCCTCCCACACTCCAAAGACGTGCAGGTTTGTAGGTTAATTGGCTTGGTAAATGTAAATTTTTTCGTGTGTGTGTAGGATGTTGTTAGTGTGCGGGGATCGCTGGGCGGCGCGGACCCGGTGGGCCGAAGGGCCTGTTTGCGCGCTGTATCTCTAAACTAAACTAATGCAGCGCGGAAACAGGCCCTTTGGCCCACCGGGTCCGCGCCGACCAGCGATCCCCGCACACTAACACCATCCTACACCCACTCGCAAGGGACAATTTTGTACAAGTACCAAGCCAATTAACCTACAAACCTGCACGTCTGTGGAGTGTGGGAGGAAACCCGAAGATCTCGGAGAAAATGCGCGGGGGCGGGGGGAAGATACAAACTCCGTACAGACAGCACCCGTAGTCGGGAAGGTTAAGATAGGAATTTCTTTATCCAGCGGGTGGTGAACCTGTGGAATTCTTTGCCGCAGAAGGCTGTCAATAAATATAAGAAAATAACTGCAGATGCTGGTACAAATTGAAGGTATTTATTCACAAAATGCTGGAGTAACTCAGCAGGTCAGGCAGCATCTCAGGAGGGAAGGAATGGGTGACGTTTCGGGTCGAGACCCTTCTTCAGACTGATGTCAGGGGGGCGGGACAAAGGAAGGATATAGGTGGAGACGGGAAGATAGAGGGAGATCTGGGAAAGAGGAGGGGAAGAGAGGGACAGAGGAACTATCTAAAGTTGGAGAAGTCGATGTTCCCTGACCTGCTGAGTTACTCCAGCATTTTGTGAATAAATGCTGTCAATGAATATATTTTTAAAGCAGAGATAGATTCTTGATTAGTACGTGCAGGTTTCTAGGTTAATTGGCTTGGTAAATGTAAAAGATTGTCCCGTGTGTGTGTGTGTGTGGGATAGTGTTAATGTGTGGGGATCGCTGGTGGGCGCGGACTGGTTTTGGGGTGAAGGCGGGGGAATGGAAAGCTGGATGAGTTGCGTTAAGGCGGGCTGTAACGGGCTCTGTGCGGTTGCAGGCTGATCGACGACAAGTACAGCCGGAGGGAGGAGTACCGCGGCTTCACCCAGGAGTTCAAGGAGAAGGAGGGCTATCGTCCCGACGTGAAGATCGATTACGTCGACGAGTCGGGCAGGAGGCTGACGCCCAAGGAGGTGAGAAGGACCCCGGGCGCCAATCTGTGCACGGACAGTCCGAGAGTGATGCAGGCCCTTCACGCCAACCTGCCCCCGCCCACACCGGTCCCACCCGCCTGCGTTTGGCCCATATCCCTCCAAACCCGTCCCGTCCACGTTCCTGTCCCGTAAATGTCGTTTACATTCCCTCCCTCGACAACCTCCTCTGGCCCAAAAATGCTGGAGTAACTCAGCGGGACTGGCAGCATCTCTGGAGAGAAGAAACCGGTGATGTTTCGGACCCATCCTTGGGGTGAGATTTTTATATTTAGAGATGCAGCGCAGAAACAGGCCCACCGGGTCCGCTCCGCCCAGCGATCCCCGCACATTAACACTATCCTACACACACTAGGGACAATTTTTACATTTGCCCAGCCAATTAACCTACAAACCTGCACGTCTTTGGAGTGCGGGAGGAAACCGAATATCTCGGAGAAAACCCACGCAGGTCACGGGGAGAACGTACAAACTCCGCACAGACGGCGCCCGTAGTCAGGATCGAACCTGAGTCTCTGGCGCTGCATTCGCTGTAAGGCGGCAACTCTACCGCTGCGCCACCGTGCCGCCGTGAGGAGGGAAAGATTTAAGAGGAAGCCGAGGGGTGACTTTTTTTTGCACATCGGGTGTATGGAACGAACTGCCGGAGGAGTCGGTTGGCCCAGTCCGAAGAAGGGTCTCGGCCCGAAACGTCACCCATTCCTTCTCTCCCGAGACTGCTGCCTGTCCAGCTTCTTGTGTCCATCTTCAGTTACAACCAGCAGCTGCAGTTCCTTCGTACGCAAGGATACAGAGGAGATTTACGAGGATGTTGCTAGGCCCCATCGAGTCTATACTCCGCCATTGAATCATGGCTGATCTATCTCTCCCTCCCAAATCCCATTCTCCTGCCTTCTCCCAGTAACCCCTCTCCCGAGATGCTGCCAGACCCACTGAGTTACTCCGCCATTTTGTGTCTACCTTCGAGCCTCCATGCTGATCTATCTCGCCCTCCCAACCCCATTCTCCCGCCTTCTCCCAGTAACCCCTCTCCTGAGATGCTGCCCGAGTTACTCCGCCATTTTGTGTCTACCTTCGAGCATCCATGCTGACCCGAGCCGAACACGAGGTGCTGCAGGCCGGAACTTAGACAATAGACAAGAGACAATAGGTGCAGGAGGAGGCCATTCGGCCCTTTGAGCCAGCACCGCCATTCAATGTGATCATGGCTGATCATTCTCAGTCAGTACCCCGTTCCTGCCCTCTCCCCATACCCCCTGACTCCGCTATCCTTAAGAGCTCTATCTAGCTCTCTCTTGAATGCATTCAGAGAATCGGCCTCCACTGCCTTCTGAGGCAGAGAATTCCACAGATTCACAACTCTCTGACTGAAAAAGTTTTTCCTCATCTCCGTTCTAAATGGCCGACCCCTTATTCTTAAACTGTGTGGCCCCTGGTTCTGGACTCCCCCAACATTGGGAACATATTTCCTGCCTCTAACGTGTCCAACCCCTTAATAATCTTATACGTTTCGATAAGATCTCCTCTCATCCTTCTGAATGCTTGCACAGTTTGTTTTCCTGCCTCAACTAACCCCCCCCCCCCCCCACCCACCTCTCTGTCACACAGGCTTTCCGACAACTGTCCCACCGATTCCACGGGAAAGGTTCCGGGAAGATGAAGACGGAGAAGCGGATGAAGAAACTGGAGGAGGAGCACGTGAGTATCTATCCGTGCGGGGGGGGGGGGGGGGGGGGCAGGTGCGGGAACCAGGCCCGTTCGGCCCTTCGAGCCTGGAGGCCCGTTACCGGGGAAACTGTCCCCGGTAACCCCCCCCTCCCCCGCCCCCGCCGTCAAACTTCACCACTTCACAAACCAAACGTACAAAATCGGTGCAGGAGGAGGCCGTTCGGCCCTTCGAGCCACCGCCGCCATTCAACATGATCACGGCTGATCGTCCACAAACAGTGCCCCGTTCCTGCCCTCTTCCCCACACCCCTTGATTCCGTCACCACCCAAGAGCCGCATCCAAACCTCTCTTGGAAACATCCAGTGAAACGGCCTCCGCTGCCTTCCGAGGCAGAGACTTCCACAGATTCACAACTCTCTGGGTGAAAAGGTTTTTCCTTATTTTTAAACGGTGACCCCTGGCTCTGCTTTTTTCCTGTCCAATCCCTCAAGAATTTGATAAGATCCCCTCTCGTCCTTCTAAATTCCAGTGAACACAAGCCCAGTCGACCCGTTCTTGCATCGTGTGTCAGTCCTGCCATCCCGGGAATTAACCTGATGAACCTACGCTGCACTCCCTCAAAATAGCAAGGATGGAAGCACAATTAGGCCATTCGGCCCATCGTGCGAGCTCCACCATTCGATCTATCTCTCCCTCCCAACCCCATTCTCCTGCCTTCTCCCCATAACCCCTGACTCCCGCACTGATCAACAATCTGTCTATCCCTGTTTTTAAAATATCCACTGACTTGTGGCCTCCACAGCCGTCTGTGGCAACGAATTCCACAGATTCACCGCCCTCTGACTAAAAGAAATTCCTCCTCATCTCCATCCTAAAGGAACGTCCTTTAATTCTGAAGCTGTGCCCTCTGGTCCTAGACTCTCCCACTAGTGGAAACATCCTCTCCGCATCCACTCTATCCAGGCCTTTCACTAGTCGGCAAGTTTCAATGAGGTCCCCACCTCATCCTTCTAAACTCCAGCACGGAAAGGGACATCATCTGGATAGAGTGGATGTGGAGAGGATGTTTCCACTAGTGGGAGAGTCTAGGACCAGAGGGCACAGCTTCAGAATGAAAGGACGTTTCTTTAGGAAGGAGATGAGAGGGGGTGATTTCTTTTAGTCAGAGGGCGGTGAATCTGTGGGATTCGTTGCCACAGACGGCTGTGGAGGCCAAGCCAGTGGATATGTTTAAAGCCGAGACAGATAGATGAGCAGGAACTATTTGCCAATGGGGCCAAGTGTCTCCAGCTTGGATTCACTGCCTCTCCCCCTCATCAGAGCCTTGAGAGGACTGATGGGTGCCCTTCTTGAGGGATGGAAAGGGGGGGGGGAGAGGAAGAGGAAGGGAGGAGGGTATTGGATCGAGCTCCAGGGAACTGCCCCCCCCCTCTAACCAACTCATCTGCTCTCCCCCTCCTCTCTCTCTCCCCCTCCTCTCTCTCTCCCCCCTCCTCTCTCCCCCCCCTCCTCTCCCTCTCCCCCCTCTCTCTCTCTCCCCCCCTCTCTCTCTCTCCCCTCTCTCTCTCTCTCTCTCTCTCTCTCTCTCTCTCTCTCTCTCTCTCTCTCTCTCTCTCTCCATTCCTTCCCTCTCTCTCCCCCTCTTCCCTCTCTCTCCCCCTTTCCTCTCTCCCTTCCCTCTCCCCTCTGCCTCTCTCTCCCACTCTCCCTCCCTCCCTCTCTCTCTCCCCCACTGCGGTCATTGTGCAGCTGCTGAGGAAGATGAGTTCCAGCGATACTCCGCTGGGCACGGTGGCGCTCCTGCAGGAGAAGCAGAAGGCCCAGAAAACGCCGTACATCGTGCTGAGTGGAAGCGGCAAGAGCATGAACGTGTACGTGAGACCTGGGGGGCTGGGAGGAACCGGAGACAGGGGGCTGGGAGGACCAGAGGGGGGCTGGGAGGACTAGAGGGGACTGGGAGGACTGGAGGGGGGGTTGGGAGGACCGGAGGGGGGCTGGGAGGACCGGAGGGGGGCTGGGAGGACCGGAGGGGGGCTGGGAGGACCGGAGGAGGGCTGGGAAGACCGGAGGAGGGTTGGGAGGACTGGAAGAGTTGGGAGGACTGGAGGGGGGTTGGGAGGACCGGAGGGGGGTTGGGAGGACCGGAGGGGGGTTGGGAGGACCGGAGGGGGGTTGGGAGGACCGGAGGGGGGCTGGGAGGACCGGAGGGGGGTTGGGAGGACCGGAGGGGGGCTGAAAGGACCGGAGGGGGACTGGGAGGACCGCAGGGTGCTTGGGAGGACCGGAGGGGGGGGTTGGGAGGACTAGAGGGGGGTTGGGAGGACTAGAACGGGCTGGGAGACTAGGAGGGGTTGGGAAGACTCCCGCCCCCTCCCCTGACATCAGTCTGAAGAAGGGTCTCAACCCGAGATGTCACCCATTCCTTCTCTCCCGAGATGCTGCCTGACCCGCTGCATTACTCCAGTATTTTGTGTCCACCTTCGATTTAAACCACCTTCGATTTAAACATGTTCCCAATGTTGGGGGAGTCCAGAACAAGGGGCCACAGTTTAAGAATAAGGGGTAGGTCATTTAGGACTGAGATGAGGAAAAACTTTTTCAGTCAGAGAGTTGTGAATCTGTGGAATTCTCTGCCTCAGAGGGCACTGGAGGCCAATTCTCTGAATGCATTCAAGAGAGAGCTAGATAGAGCTCTTAAGGATAGCGGAGTCAGGGGGTATGGGGAGAAGGCAGGAACGGGGTACTGATTGAGAATGATCAGCCATGATCACATTGAATGGCGGTGCTGGCTCGAAGGGCTGAATGGCCTCCTCCTGCACCTGTTGTCTATGGTCCTCCGTCCGGCACCTCGTTCCAGTCAGGTTTGGGGGTGCCATCTTGCCCGGTGTTTGTGTGTTAGGCTCGTCTGCTCTGTGTGTTGGGCCCTTTGTTCAGGGGCTGTGGGGAGTTTGGGGTATCTTATTCCATGTTTTATTTAATTTTTTTTCCCTTTTACAGAAACACGATCACCAAGTGAATCTCGACCAAACGATGAGCTGGAGCGGACGAGAGGGCGTAACGAGCTGTAGGGTGGAGGGGGGATGGATTGTGTGTGTTTGTGTGTGTGTTATTACCCAGTTTCTTTGCCTCTGTCTTTACTGTGTACATTTAATAAAAGTTCCTTTTTTCCTAAAGGGCCTTGCGCCTGACCTTGCGCGTCTGTGTAATTTCATAACTCGTAGGGCCAGAATTAGGCTGTTGGGCCCATCGAGTCTACTTCGCCATTCAATCATGGCTGACCCATCACATTCCTGACACACTTGGGGCAGGAAACATGTTCCCGATGTTGGGGGAGTCCAGAACCAGGGGCCACACACAGTTTAAGAATAAGGGGTCGGCCATTTAGAACGGAGATGAGAAAAAACTTTTTCAGTCAGAGAGTTGTGAATCTGTGGAATTCTCTGCCTCAGAAGGCAGTGGAGGCCAATTCTCTGAATGCATTCAAGAGAGAGCTGGATAGAGCTCTTAAGGATAACGGAGTCAGGGGGTATGGGGAGAAGGCAGGAACGTGGTACTGATTGTGGATGATCAGCCATGATCACAGTGAATGGCGGTGCTGGCTATTGTCTATTTCTCCCCATAACCCCTGACTCCGCTATCCTTAAGAGCTCTATCTAACTCTCTCTTGAAAGCATCCAGAGAATTGGCCTCCACTGCCTTCTGAGGCAGAAAATTCCACATATTCACAACTCTTTTGAGTGAAAACATTTTTTCTCATCTCCGTTGTAAATGGCCTGGCCCTTATTCTTAAACTGTGTGGCCCCTGGTTGATTGAATGAATGAACGGGGTACTGTTTGAGAATGATCAGCCATGATCACATTGAATGGCGGTGCTGGCTCGAAGGGCCGAATGGCCTTCCTCCTGCACCTGTTGTCTATTGTCTAATGACACCTTATTGTAACGTGACAAATTGTCGTGAGATTCTTGGGTATGCAAAGAGTGGCCACGTAAAGGGCGCCGCCAAAGTATTCCATGTGGTTCTCCTATCGGCACCTCCTAGTTTACACACACAACGCGGAAACGGGCCATTCGGCTCACCGAGCCCGTGCCGACCAGCGATCGATCGCCTGTTCACGCACACGAGTTCTACTTCCCCATCCAACATGCCAGGGGCGATTTACAGAGGGACAATTAACTGACAAACCTGCACGTCTGGGATGTGGGAGGAAACCGGAGCAATACAATACAATACAATATATCTTTATTGTCATTGTACAGGGGTACAACGAGATTGGGAATGCACCTCCCATACGATGCAATAAATTAATTAGCTAGTCAGTATTAATTTAAACAACCCAATGAAACAAATTGGAACAGTTTTAAAATAGAATAAAGTGCAAGTAGATCTGTGCTGGTTCACTGTGCGATGTGACCATCCGGCTCAGCAGGACCGGTTCATGGCAGCTATGGCCCTGGGGATGAAGCTGTTCCTGAGTCTGGAGGTGCGGGCATAGAAGGCCTTGTATCGTCTGCCCGATGGAAGGAGTTCGAACAGACTGTCGCAGGGGTGTGAGGAGTCTTTGTGGATGCTGGTGGCTTTTCTGAGGCATCGTGTGTTGAAGATGATCTCCAAGGCTGGTAGCTGTGTACCGATGGTCCTCTGAGCTCCATGGACTACCCGCTGAAGAGCTCTCCTCTCTGCCTCCGTGCAGCTGAGGTACCACACAGGGATGCCATGTGTTAGGATGCTCTCTATGGTGCAGCGGTAGAAGGTCGTCAGCAGCTGTTGGGGTAGACCAGACTTCTTCAGTGTTCTCGGGTAGAACAGTCGTTGCTGTGCCTTCTTGACCAGTGCAGCAGTGTTAGTGGACCATGTTAGGTCCTCCGAAATGTGAGTGCCCAGAAACTTGAAGCTGGACACTCTCTCCACACTGTCCCCGTTGATAAAGATCGGGGCGTATTCCCCGTTGTGTGGCCTACGGAAGTTGATGATCAGCTCCTTGGTCTTGGTGGTATTTAGGGACAGGTTGTTATCAGAGCACCAGTCCGCCAGGTTCTGCACCTCCGCTCTGTAATTTGTTTCATCACCGTTGGTGATCAGCCCGGAGATAGCCCAGTCACGGGGAGAACGTACAAACCACGCACGCACGCAAACACACACACACAGATGGCCAGTGTCTTTTTTTGCCTAAACTCTCATCTGCAGTTTAGTTTAGAGATACAGCCCCTTCGGCCGACTGAGTCCAGCGATCCCTGCACATTTAACACCATCCCACACACACACACCCACTAGGGACGATTTACAATCTTTACCGAAGCCAATTAACCTACAAACCCGTGCGTCTCTGTGGAGTGTGGGAGGAAGCCGGAGCACCTGGAGAAAACCCACGAGGGGAACGTACAGACAAGCACCCCGTGGTCGGGATCGAACCCGGGTCTCTGGCGCCGTGAGGCGGCAACTCTACCGCTGCGTCTACCTGTCGCAGGTGAGTTCTGCTGCAGTTGTACAGGGCATTGGTGAGACCACACCTGGAGTATTGCGTACAGTTTTGGTCTCCTAATCTGAGGAAAGACATTCTTGCCATAGAGGGAGTACAGAGAAGGTTCACCAGATTGATTCCTGGGATGGCAGGACTTTCATGTGAAGAAAGACTGGATAGACTCGGCTTGTACTCGCTGGAATTTAGAAGACTGAGGGGGGATCTTATAGAAACGTACAAAATTCTTAAGGGGTTGGACAGGCTAGATGCGGGAAGATTGTTCCCGATGTTGGGGAAGTCCAGAACAAGGGGTCACAGCTTAAGGATAAGGGGGAAGTCTTTTAGGACCGAGATGAGAACTTTTTTTTCACACAGAGTGGTGAATCTGTGGAATTCTCTGCCACAGAAGGTAGTTGAGGCCAGTTCATTGGCTATATTTAAGAGGGAGTTAGATGTGGCCCTTGTGGCTAAAGGGATCAGGGGGTATGGAGAGAAGGCAGGTACAGGTTACTGAGCTGGATGATCAGCCATGATCATATCATATCATATCATACACATACAGCCGGAAACAGGCCTTTTCGGCCCACCAAGTCCGTGCCGCCCAGCGATCCCCGTACATTAACACTATCCTACACACACTAGGGTCAATTAACCTACATACCTGTACGTCTTTGGAGTGTGGGAGGAAACCGAAGATCTCGGCGAAAACCCACGCAGGTCACGGGGAGAACGTACAAACTCCGTACAGACAGCACCCGTAGTCAGGATCGAACCTGAGTCTCCGGCGCTGCATTCGCTGTAAAGCAGCAACTCTACCGCTGCGCTACCGTGCCGCCATATTGCATGGCGGTGCGTACAGGCTCGAAGGGCCGAATGGCCTCCTCCTGCACCTATTTTCTATGTTTCTATTGGAGCGGTGTGTGTGCAGTCGAGAGAATGAATCGGACAAACACTTTGCATTTGTAACATTTTTAATTTATATACAGAAAGAAAGAAAACCAGCTTATCCTGTTCCACTCTCTGGCCCTCACGAGGGGCAGCAGTTAGATCAGATATCATCTGTCAGACCGCAGTGATGGAGAAAGAGGGAGGGGGAGGGGTAGGTGGAGAAAATAACAGGCTCCAATTCAAGTCGACGGTCTCAACCGAACTGCCAGGGAGAGGAGAGGGTGTTTCCCCTCCTGGTTCTACCTCCGCTGTGAAATCCGGCCTTGAATCTGTCTTCTACTCCCCCCCCAACCCCCCTCCCCTCAAATCTTTCACCCCCCCCCCTCCCCCAAACACCAGGAGAAGGTCCACCTGCCAGGATTCAAAGAGGGAGCACTTTTTTACAGCTTGATCCTGCAGCAGTTCAAACTCTGCTGGAGTTCAAGCTCCAGGTTTGAAGTGCAGGTCAAACTCCAGAGGAGTAACTCGAGCGGGTCAGGGCGGCATCCCTGGAGAACACGGGGGGGGCAGTTTAGTTCAGAGATACAGCGCGGAAACAGGCCCTTCGGCCCACCGGGTCCGCGCCGACCAGCGATTCCCCACCATCCCACACACACACCGGGGACGATTTACGTTCGTGCCAAGCCGATTAACCCTCAAACCCTTCGCACGTCTTCGGAGTGTGGGAGGAAGCCGAAGATCTCGGTGAAAACACGCGTGGGGGGGGGGAACGTGCGAACACCGTACAGACAGCGCCCGCGGTCGGGATCCAACCCGGGTCTCTGGCGCTGCAAGCGCTGTAGGGCGGCAATGATACGTTCTCCGGAGATGCTGCCTGGGCGGGTGGGACTGGTGAGGATGGGACACGTTGGTCGGATTGACGGTTGCTGTGGGATCGTGTGACACCCTCCCCCGTCCGTCTCTCGGGCAGAAACAAAACGGGGAGCATTCAGCTCCGCCACGGCGAACTGAGCTTCGCGGAGAGATTCGCCACCCCCTCGGGTCACGGGGAGAACGTGCAAACTCCGCGCAGACGGCGCCCGCGGTCGGGATGGAACCCGTGTCTTCGGCGACTCCACCCGCCCCAAATGTACAAACGGCCCGCTTGCCAGCGAAGCTCTGGGGACTGCGGCCCCCCCCCTCCCCCCCCACAGTGTCTCTCCTTCCCTCCTCTTCACTCCTTCACTCCCTCCCCCTCTCCCTCCTCCTCACTCTCCTCGCTCTCCCAGTATTCGTAGTTCCGCCGGTTGGTGTTGACGAAGAGATCGCCGTAGTCTTCCGAGTCCCCACTGGACTCCCCCTCCCCCTCCCCCTTCCCCTCCCCCTCCCCCTTCCCCTCCGCCCCCCTCTCCTCCACCGACACTCGGTCCCTCTGGGCATCGCTGCGGAGAGAGACGCAGAGATCAGCAGCCGCGCATTACCTGCACCACTCCTCCCTCCCTCCTCTCCCTCCCTCCTCTCCCCATCACTCACCCCCTCCCTTCTCCCCCATCCCTCCTTCCTCTCCCCATCCCTCCCCTCCCCTCTCCCCATCCCTCCCTCCTCTCCCCCTCCCTACCCTCCTCTCCCCCTCCCTCCTCTCCTCTCCCCATCCTTCCCTCCTTCCCTCCTCTCGATCCCTCCCTCCCTCCCTCTTTACCCCCATCCCTCCCTCCCCTCCCCATCACTCACCCCACCCCTTCTTCACCCCCTCCTCCCCCTCCCCATCCCTCCCTCCCTCTTTCCTCTCCAGATTCCTCCCTCCCTCTCCCGCCCCTCTCTCCCTCTCTACCCCCTCACTCCACACAGCCTCTCCCTCTCTACCCCCTCACTCCCTCTCTCCATCCCTCCCTCCACCCCCTCATTTCCTCTCTCACTCCCTCTACCCTCATTCTCTCCCTCTATCCCCCCCTCTCTTTACCCCCCTCCCTCCCTACCCCTCACTCCCTCTCTCTACCCCCTCCCTCCCACTCTCTCCATCCCTCTCTCTACCCCCCTCCATCCCTTCTACCCCCCTCCATCCCTTCTACCCCCCCCACTCCCTTCACATCCTCCCCCCCCCCCGGTACACGAGGGTCCCCAGAGAGAGGGTGGGGGTGGGGCGCACGGCGGGAGGTTTATTGGGGGACGGTGGGACGAGTAGGACCGGGGCGTTTTGGCCGGCAGGGATAGGTCGGGCCGAAGGGCCTGTATCTGTGTTGCGCGACCATGTGGAGTGGGGAAGGGGGAGCAGACGGACAGACGGAACGCTCACCTGTCTAGACTCTCGGGTTCTGTGAAGCCGGCCGGCCTGGGGAGAGACGAGACCAAGGCAGGTCAGAGACGGGAACAGATCCCCGTCCACCGCACTGACCCACACACAAACCCCCCCACCCCTCCCCCCACCCCGTCCCTCCCCCCCACCCCCTCCCACACCACCTCCCCCCCACCCCCTCCCACACCACCTCCCCCCATCCCCTCCCACACCTCTGCCCCCCCCTACACCCCCCCTCGCTCTCCCCCCCTCCCACACCTCCCCCCCTCCCACACCACCCCCCCACCCCCTCCCACCAACCCCTCCCACACATCCCCCCCACACCACCCCCTCCCACACCTCCCCCCTCCCGCTCCCACTCCCACCTCCCCCCACCACACCCCTCCTCCCTCTCCCACCCACCTCCCCCCACCCCAGTCTGAAGAAGGGTCTCGACCCGAAACGTCACCCATTCCTTCTCTCCCGAGATGCTGCCCGACCCGCTGAGTTACTCCAGCATTTTATGAAATAAATACCTTCGATTTGTACCGGCATCTGCAGTTATTTTCTTACAAACATGTTCCCGATGTTGGGGGAGTCCAGAACTAGGGGCCACTCACAGTTTAAGAATAAGGGGTACACCATTTTTGAACGGAGATGAGGAAAAACATTTTCACTCAGAGAGTTGTGAATCTGTGGAATTCTCTGCCTCAGAAGTCAGTGGAGGACAATTCTCTGAATGCATTCAAGAGAGAGCTGGATAGAGCTCTTAAGGATAGCGGAGTCAGGGGGTATGGGGAGAAGGCAGGAACGGGGTACTGATTGTGGATGATCAGCCATGATCACATTGAATGGCGGTGCTTGTTGTAATTTGTGGTCCGGTATCTGTTATACCTTTGTTATGACTGGATGGACCACAAGTACAGGTGTTTAAAAGGTTTAAAGGCTGGACCTTAAATCCAGGCTGTTTATTCCAAGGCCACCTGGAACTAGAGTGACCACCAAATCACCTCATTCTCTTATATACACGTTACTACACAGGCAAACAAAGTAGTCCTTGTGATACGACAAAGTAGTCCTTGCAATATCACAACAGTGCTGGCTCGAAGAGCCGAATGGCCTCCTCCTTCACCTGTTGTCACTGTACCTCGGTACACGAGTGCTGGAGTAACTCAGCGGGTCAGGCAGCATCTCTGGAGAACGTGGATCTCTGGTGAGGGGGAACCAGAGGAAAGGGCCAGGGGCAGTCGGGCTTAGCGTCGAGATGCAGGGGGGGGGAAACAGGCTCTTCGGCCCATCGGGTCCGCGCCGCCCAGCGATCCCCGCACACTAACACTATCCTACACCCACTCGGGACAATTTTTTACATTTTACCCGGTCAATTAACCTACAAACCTGCACGTCTTTGGAGTGTGGGAGGAAACCGAAGATCTCGGAGAAAACCCACGCAGGTCACGGGGAGAACGTACAAACTCCGTAGAGACGGCGCCCGTAGTCAGGATCGAACCCGGGTCTCCGGCGCTGCATTCGCTGTAAGGCAGCGACTCTACCGCTGCGCCACCGTGATACAGCGTGGAAACAGGCCCTTCGGCCCGCCGAGTCCGTGCCAGCCCCCCCTCCCGGCCCCCCTACCATGCTCCCTGTTGCCGCAGCTGCTTGATGTGGTCCTTGTAGAGGATGCAGGTGATCTCCGCCTTCACCTTGCCCCCCTCCTCGATGGGGTCCACGATCAGGAAGTCACCTGTGGGATCGAGCGAGACCATGACACGCGGGGAAGTCAAGCTCCAGTCCAAGCGCTGACCCGTCTCACAGCGCACAGGCCCTTCAGCCCACAGTCCATACTAACCCATTTTAGCATCTTCGTACAGCACCTTCTGCCCACAGTCCATGCTAACCCATCTCACAGGCCCTTCTGCCCACCCAGTCCATGCTAACCCATCTTAGAGCTGTACCGGCCCTTCACCCTTCCCAGTCCCTACTAACCCATCTCTGAACATACAGGCCCTTCTGCCCATCCGGTCTCTGCTAACCCTTCATAGGGTCTTCGTACAGAATCTTCGGCCCACCCTGTCCATGCTAACCCGTCTCAGAGCCGTAGAGGCCCTTCATCCCACCCAATCTATGCTAACCTGTCTTAGAGACATACAGGCCCTTCAGCCCACAGTCCATGCTAACCCGTCGGACCATACAAGCCCTTCGGCCCCCCAGTCCATTGCTAACCCATCTTAGCATCTTAGTACAGACCGAAGGTATTTATTCACAAAATGTTGGAGTAACTCAGCAGGTCGGGCAGCATCTCAGGAGAGAAGGAATGGGTGACGTTTCGGGTCGAGACCCTTCTTCAGACTGATGTCAGGGGGGCGGGACAAAGGAAGGAAGGTGGAGACAGGAAGGCAGTGGGAGATCTGGGAAGGAGGAGGGGAAGAGAGGGACAGAGGAACTATCTAAAGTTGGAGAAGTTGATGTTCATACCACTGGGCTGCAAGCTGCCCAAGCGAAATATGAGGTGCTGTTCCTCCAATTTGCGGTGGGCCTCACTATGGCACTGGAGGAGGCCCATGACAGAAAGGTCAGACTGGGAATGGGAGGGGGAGTTGAAGTGCTCAGCCACCGGGAGACCAGTGCCATAGTGAGGCCCACCGCAAATTGGAGGAACAGCACCTCATATTTCGCTTGGGCAGCTTGCAGCCCAGTGGTATGAACATTGACGTCTCCAACTTTAGATAGTTCCTCTGTCCCTTTCTTCCCCTCCCCTCCCCCTTCCCAGATCTCCCTCTATCTTCCTGTCTCCACCTATATCCTTCCTTTGTCCCGCCCCCCCTGACATCAGTCTGAAGAAGGGTCTCGACCCGAAACGTCACCCATTCCTTCTCTCCCGAGATGCTGCCCGACCTGCTGAGTTACTCCAGCATGTTGTGTCTATCTTCGATTTAAACCAGCACCTGCAGTTCCTTCCTCCACACACACAGTGTCCCGTCAGTGCGGTCCCGTCACACCCACACCCGCAGTCACACGCATGTACACTCACACGCATTCACACACTCGCACGCACACTTACACGCACTCACACGTACACTCTCACACACACACTCTCAGTCACACACTCACACCCACCCATACACATGCACACACTCAGTCACACACACACAGTCACACCCCCCCTCCCACACACACTCACTCACACACTCACATGCACGCACACACTCTCCCGGGGTCAGACACACAGAGTGAAGTTCCCTCAACACTGTCCCGTCTCACACACACCCTCTCACACACACCCCACACCCTCACACACACACATCCCACATTCACACACACCCCACACACATTCACACACACACTCACACACACACATCCCACATTCACACACACCCCACACACACACACACACACCCCCCACACTCACACACACTCTCACAGTCACGCATGCACACACACATTCTCCCGGGGTCAGACACACAGACACACAGAGTGAAGTTCCCTCACACACACACACACTCAGTCACACAAACACACACACACCCACACATGCACACACACTCATTCACACTCTCACACACAGTCGCACGCACACATTCGCCCGGGGTCAGACACACACAGAGTGAAGTTCCTTCAACACTGTCCCGTCTCACATACACACACCCCACACACACACACCCCCCACACACACACCCCACACACACACACCCCACACTCTCACACACAATCTCACACACACCCCACACAGTCACACACACACAGTCACACATACACACACTCTCTCTCACACACACACCCCACACTCACCCCACACACACACACCCCACACACACACACTCCATGGCTGGGCCTCTCACCTCTCTTGATCCAGATGTTCTTGCGGAACTTGGTGGGCATGCTGGCGAGGAATCGGGCGCCCTGCTCGGTCTGCACCTGGTGTAGGTTGTTCCCCGGCGAGGCCACCACCTGCAGCGGGTAGTTGCATCAGTCACGGTTAAGCGCCCCTCCGTCCGCACGCCCCAAGGTGCGCAAAGGGCCGCCGCAGGGGGACGCACCGCGGGGCACGGTCTGGGAACAGCCGCGTCCGAGACCCCCAAGAAAGAGGCAGGGAATTGCGGACCGTCGCACAAACCTCCCTCCCTCCCTCCCACTGACTCCATCCACACCTCACGCTGCTTCGGCAAGGCCAGCAGCACAATCAAGGACCAGTCTCACCCCCCCCCCCCCCCGGTCTCACTCCCTCTCCCCCCCTCTCCCATCGGGGCAAGAGGTACAGAAGTGTGAACGCGCACACCTCCAGATTCAGGGGCAGTTTCTTCCCGGCTGTTATCAGGCAACTGAACCGTCCTCTCACCAACTAGAGAGCGGTCCTGAACGACCGTCCACCCCACTGGAGACCCTCAGACTATCCTCGATCGGGCTTTACCTCGCACTAAACGCTATTGCCTCAACTACCTCCTCCGGCAGCTCGTTCCACACACCCACCACCCTCTGTGTGAAAAAGTTACCCCTCGTATTCCTATTAAATCTTTTCCTCTTCACCTTGAACCCCTGTCCTCTGGTCCTCGATTCCCCTACTCTGGGCAAGAGACTCTACCCGATCTATTCCTCTCCTGATTTTGTAAACCTCTGTAAGATCACCCCTCATCCTCCTGCGCTCCATGGAATAGAGACCCAGCCTGCTCAACCTCTCCCTGTAGCTCACACCCTCTAGTCCTGGCAACATCCTCGTAAATCTCTTCTGAACCCTTTCAAGCTTGACAATATCTTTCCTCTAACACGGTGCCCAGAACTGAACACAACGCTCCAAATGCGGTCTCTTTATTCGATAAGTTTCAATGAGGCCCCCCCTCCCATCCTTCTCAACTCCAGCCAGTACAGGCCCAGTGCCATCAAATCCCCATCATTTATTGTGTCCTATTCATTGTGTCCTTGTGCTCTGACCCACAACATAGAACGCTCCCAGTGCACGTGCCCCCAAAACCCTCCATCACACAAGCAGGCCATTCAGCCCACCACATCTGTGCAACCCATCGAGAACCGACCGACCCACCCACCCTTGGGCCTGTTGCTGGCCAGGCCTTGGTATCGTTTACATATCAGCCAAAACATTATGACCTGATGAGCCATAAACAAGATGGCCGCCCGCCTAATATGCCGTTGGTCCTCCGTGTGCAGCCCCATACGCAGCAGGGTGCGATGCACTGTGTATTGTGACACATTCCTCCCGTCACCACCGTTAACATTTCCCGTGACTTGTGCCAGTCGACCTTCTGTCGTTTCGGACCAGACGGGATAGCCTTCGTTGCCCCTCGCGCATCGATGAGCCTTGGGCGCCCAACACCCTGCCTGTCGCCGGTTTGTGGTTTGTCCCTTCTCGGACCACTGTTGGTGGGTACTCACCACTGCTGACCGGGAGCACCCCACAAGCCTTGCCGTTTCACAGATGCTCTGACCCAGTCGTCTGGCCACAACAATTTGGCCCTTGTCAAAGTCGCCCAGGTCTTTACCCCTGCCCATTTCTCATGCATCCGACACGTCAACTTCAAGAACTGACGGTTCACTTGCTGCCTAATATATCCCACCCCTTGACAGGTGCCATTGTAACAAGATAATCAATGTCATTCACTTCGCCTGTCAGTGGTCGTAATGTTTTGGCTGATCAGTGTATCTGTAACACTGTAAATGGATCGATTGTAATCGTGTATAGACACAAAACGCTGGAGTAACTCAGCGGGTCAGGCTGCATCTCTGGAGAGAAGGGACGGGTGACGTTTCAATAGACAATAGGTGCAGGAGTAGGCCATTCGGCCCTTCGAGCCAGCACCGCCATTCAATGTGATCATGGCTGATGATCATTCTCAATCAGTACCCCGTTCCTGCCTTCTCCCCAAACCATAGAAACATAGAAAATAGGTGCAGGAGTAGGCCATTCGGCCCTTCGAGCCTGCACCGCCATTCAATATGATCATGGCTGATCATCCAACTCAGTATCCCGTATCTGCCTTTTCTCCATACCCCCTGATCCCTTTAGCCACAAGGGCCACATCTAACTCCCTCTTAAATATAGCCAATGAACTGGCCTCAACTACCTTCTGTGGCAGAGAATTCCACAGACTCACCGCTCTCTGTGTGAAGAAATGTTTCCTCATCTCGGTCCTAAAAGACTTCCCCCTTATCCTTAAGCTGTGACCCCTGGTTCTGGACTCCCCCAACATCAGGAACAATCTTCCCGCATCTAGCCTTTCCAACCCCTTAAGAATTTTATATGTTTCTATAAGATCCCCCCTCAGTCTTCTAAATTCCAGCGAGTACAAGCCTAGTCTATCCAGTCTTTCTTCATATGAAAGTCCCGCCATCCCAGGGATCAATCTAGTGAACCTTCTCTGTACTCCCTCTAAGGCAAGAACGTCTTTCCTCAGATTAGGAGCCCAAAACTGCACACAATACTCCAGGTGCGGTCTCACCAAGGCCCTGTACAACTGCAG
>NC_135986.1:22582585-22613814 GCF_053455715.1 Rhinoraja longicauda | reverse complement strand
GAATCTTATAGAATTTTTCGAGGATGTAACTAGTAGAGTGGATAAGGGAGAACCAGTCGATGTGTTATATCTGGACTTTCAGAAGGCCTTCGACAAGGTCCCACATAGGAGATTGGTGTACAAACTTAAAGCACACGGTATTGAGGGTTCAGTGTTGAGGTGGATAGAAAATTGGTTGGCGGACAGGAAGCAAAGAGTAGGAATAAACGGGTCCTTTTCGGAATGGCAGGCAGTGACTAGTGGGGTACCACAAGGTTCAGTGCTGGGACCCCAGTTATTTACAATGTATATTAATGATTTGGACGAGGGAATTGAATGCAACATCTCTAAGTTTGCAGATGACACGAAGCTGGGTGGCAGTGTTAGCTGCGAGGAGGATGCTAGGAGGCTGCAGAGTGACTTGGATAGATTAGGCGAGTGGGAAAATGCATGGCAGATGCAATATAATGTGGATAAATGTGAGGTTATCCACTTTGGCGGCAAGAACAGGAAAGCAGAGTATTACCTGAATGGTAGCCAATTAGGAAAAGGGGAGATGCAACGTGACCTGGGTGTCATGGTGCACCAGTCATTGAAAGCAAGCATGCAGGTGCAGCAGGCAGTGAAGAAAGCGAATGGTATGTTGGCATTCATAGCAAGAGGATTTGAGTTTAGGAGCAGGGAGGTTCTACTGCAGTTGTACAGGGCCTTGGTGAGACCGCACCTGGAGTATTGTGTGCAGTTTTGGGCTCCTAATCTGAGGAAAGACGTTCTTGCCTTAGAGGGAGTACAGAGAAGGTTCACTAGATTGATCCCTGGGATGGCGGGACTTTCATATGAAGAAAGACTGGATAGACTAGGCTTGTACTCGCTGGAATTTAGAAGACTGAGGGGGGATCTTATAGAAACATATAAAATTCTTAAGGGGTTGGAGAGGCTAGATGCGGGAAGATTGTTCCTGATGTTGGGGGAGTCCAGAACCAGGGGTCACAGCTTAAGGATAAGGGGGAAGTCTTTAGGACCGAGATGAGGAAACATTTCTTCACACAGAGAGCGGTGAGTCTGTGGAATTCTCTGCCACAGAAGGTAGTTGAGGCCAGTTCATTGGCTATATTTAAGAGGGAGTAGATGTGGCCCTTGTGGCTAAAGGGATCAGGGGGTATGGAGAAAAGGCAGATACGGGATACTGAGTTGGATGATCAGCCATGATCATATTGAATGGCGGTGCAGGCTCGAAGGGCCGAATGGCCTACTCCTGCACCTATTTTCTATGTTTCTATGGTTTGGGGAGAAGGCAGGAACGGGGTACTGATTGAGAATGATCATCAGCCATGATCACATTGAATGGCGGTGCTGGCTCGAAGGGCCGAATGGCCTACTCCTGCACCTATTGTCTATTGAAACGTCACCCGTCCCTTCTCTCCAGAGATGCAGCCTGACCCGCTGAGTTACTCCAGCGTTTTGTGTCTATACACGATTACAATCGATCCATTTACAGTGTTACAGATACACTGATCAGCCAAAACATTACGACCACTGACAGGCGAAGTGAATGACATTGATTATCTTGTTACAATGGCACCTGTCAAGGGGGTGGGATATATTAGGCAGCAAGTGAACCGTCAGTTCTTGAAGTTGACGTGTCGGATGCATGAGAAATGGGCAGGGGTAAAGACCTGGGCGACTTTGACAAGGGCCAAATTGTTGTGGCCAGACGACTGGGTCAGAGCATCTGTGAAACGGCAAGGCTTGTGGGGGTGCTCCCGGTCAGCAGTGGTGAGTACCCACCAACAGTGGTCCGAGAAGGGACAAACACAAACCGGCGACAGGCAGGGTGTGGGCGCCAAGGCTCATCGATGCGCGAGGGGCAACGAAGGCTATCCCGTCTGGTCCGAAACGACAGAAGGTCGACTGGCACAAGTCACGGGAAATGTTAACGGTGGTGACGGGAGGAATGTGTCACAATACACAGTGCATCGCACCCTGCTGCGTATGGGGCTGCACACGGAGGACCAACGGCATATTAGGCGGGCGGCCATCTTGTTTATGGCTCATCAGGTCATAATGTTTTGGCTGATATGTAAACGATACCAAGGCCTGGCCAGCAACAGGCCCAAGGGTGGGTGGGTCGGTCGGTTCTCGATGGGTTGCACAGATGTGGTGGGCTGAATGGCCTGCTTGTGTGATGGAGGGTTTTGGGGGCACGTGCACTGGGAGCGTTCTATGTTGTGGGTCAGAGCACAAGGACACAATGAATAGGACACAATAAATGATGGGGATTGATGGCACTGGGCCTGTACTGGCTGGAGTTGAGAAGGATGGGAGGGGGGGCCTCATTGAAACTTATCGAATAAAGAGACCGCATTTGGAGCGTTGTGTTCAGTTCTGGGCACCGTGTTAGAGGAAAGATATTGTCAAGCTTGAAAGGGTTCAGAAGAGATTTACGAGGATGTTGCCAGGACTAGAGGGTGTGAGCTACAGGGAGAGGTTGAGCAGGCTGGGTCTCTATTCCATGGAGCGCAGGAGGATGAGGGGTGATCTTACAGAGGTTTACAAAATCAGGAGAGGAATAGATCGGGTAGAGTCTCTTGCCCAGAGTAGGGGAATCGAGGACCAGAGGACAGGGGTTCAAGGTGAAGAGGAAAAGATTTAATAGGAATACGAGGGGTAACTTTTTCACACAGAGGGTGGTGGGTGTGTGGAACGAGCTGCCGGAGGAGGTAGTTGAGGCAATAGCGTTTAGTGCGAGGTAAAGCCCGATCGAGGATAGTCTGAGGGTCTCCAGTGGGGTGGACGGTCGTTCAGGACCGCTCTCTAGTTGGTGAGAGGACGGTTCAGTTGCCTGATAACAGCCGGGAAGAAACTGCCCCTGAATCTGGAGGTGTGCGCGTTCACACTTCTGTACCTCTTGCCCCGATGGGAGAGGGGGGGAGAGGGAGTGAGACCGGGGGGGGGGGGGGTGAGACTGGTCCTTGATTGTGCTGCTGGCCTTGCCGAAGCAGCGTGAGGTGTGGATGGAGTCAGTGGGAGGGAGGGAGGGAGGTTTGTGCGACGGTCCGCAATTCCCTGCCTCTTTCTTGGGGGTCTCGGACGCGGCTGTTCCCAGACCGTGCCCCGCGGTGCGTCCCCCTGCGGCGGCCCTTTGCGCACCTTGGGGCGTGCGGACGGAGGGGCGCTTAACCGTGACTGATGCAACTACCCGCTGCAGGTGGTGGCCTCGCCGGGGAACAACCTACACCAGGTGCAGACCGAGCAGGGCGCCCGATTCCTCGCCAGCATGCCCACCAAGTTCCGCAAGAACATCTGGATCAAGAGAGGTGAGAGGCCCAGCCATGGAGTGTGTGTGTGTGGGTGTGTGTGTGTGGGGTGAGTGTGGGGTGTGTGTGTGAGAGAGAGTGTGTGTATGTGTGACTGTGTGTGTGTGACTGTGTGGGGTGTGTGTGAGATTGTGTGTGAGAGTGTGGGGTGTGTGTGTGTGGGGTGTGTGTGTGGGGGGTGTGTGTGTGTGGGGTGTGTGTATGTGAGACGGGACAGTGTTGAAGGAACTTCACTCTGTGTGTGTCTGACCCCGGGCGAATGTGTGCGTGCGACTGTGTGTGAGAGTGTGAATGAGTGTGTGTGCATGTGTGGGTGTGTGTGTGTTTGTGTGACTGAGTGTGTGTGTGTGTGAGGGAACTTCACTCTGTGTGTCTGTGTGTCTGACCCCGGAGAATGTGTGTGTGCATGCGTGACTGTGAGAGTGTGTGTGAGTGTGGGGGGTGTGTGTGTGTGTGTGTGGGGTGTGTGTGAATGTGGGATGTGTGTGTGTGAGTGTGTGTGTGAATGTGTGTGGGGTGTGTGTGAATGTGGGATGTGTGTGTGTGAGGGTGTGGGGTGTGTGTGAGAGGGTGTGTGTGAGACGGGACAGTGTTGAGGGAACTTCACTCTGTGTGTCTGACCCCGGGAGAGTGTGTGCGTGCATGTGAGTGTGTGAGTGAGTGTGTGTGGGAGGGGGGGTGTGACTGTGTGTGTGTGACTGAGTGTGTGCATGTGTATGGGTGGGTGTGAGTGTGTGACTGAGAGTGTGTGTGTGTGAGAGTGTACGTGTGAGTGCGTGTAAGTGTGCGTGCGAGTGTGTGAATGCGTGTGAGTGTACATGCGTGTGACTGCGGGTGTGGGTGTGACGGACCGCACTGACGGGACACTGTGTGTGTGGAGGAAGGAACTGCAGGTGCTGGTTTAAATCGAAGATAGACACAACATGCTGGAGTAACTCAGCAGGTCGGGCAGCATCTCGGGAGAGAAGGAATGGGTGACGTTTCGGGTCGAGACCCTTCTTCAGACTGATGTCAGGGGGGGCGGGACAAAGGAAGGATATAGGTGGAGACAGGAAGATAGAGGGAGATCTGGGAAGGGGGAGGGGAGGGGAAGAAAGGGACAGAGGAACTATCTAAAGTTGGAGACGTCAATGTTCATACCACTGGGCTGCAAGCTGCCCAAGCGAAATATGAGGTGCTGTTCCTCCAATTTGCGGTGGGCCTCACTATGGCACTGGTCTCCCGGTGGCTGAGCACTTCAACTCCCCCTCCCATTCCCAGTCTGACCTTTCTGTCATGGCCTCCTCAGTGCCATAGTGAGGCCCACCGCAAATTGGAGGAACAGCACCTCATATTTCGCTTGGCAGCTTGCAGCCCAGTGGTATGAACATCAACTTCTCCAACTTTAGATAGTTCCTCTGTCCCTCTCTTCCCCTCCTCCTTCCCAGATCTCCCACTGCCTTCCTGTCTCCACCTTCCTTCCTTTGTCCCGCCCCCCTGACATCAGTCTGAAGAAGGGTCTCGACCCGAAACGTCACCCATTCCTTCTCTCCTGAGATGCTGCCCCGACCTGCTGAGTTACTCCAACATTTTGTGAATAAATACCTTCGGTCTGTACTAAGATGCTAAGATGGGTTAGCAATGGACTGGGGGGCCGAAGGGCTTGTATGGTCCGACGGGTTAGCATGGACTGTGGGCTGAAGGGCCTGTATGTCTCTAAGACAGGTTAGCATAGATTGGGTGGGATGAAGGGCCTCTACGGCTCTGAGACGGGTTAGCATGGACAGGTGGGCCGAAGATTCTGTACGAAGACCCTATGAAGGGTTAGCAGAGACCGGATGGGCAGAAGGGCCTGTATGTTCAGAGATGGGTTAGTAGGGACTGGGAAGGGTGAAGGGCCGGTACAGCTCTAAGATGGGTTAGCATGGACTGGGTGGGCAGAAGGGCCTGTGAGATGGGTTAGCATGGACTGTGGGCAGAAGGTGCTGTACGAAGATGCTAAAATGGGTTAGTATGGACTGTGGGCTGAAGGGCCTGTGCGCTGTGAGACGGGTCAGCGCTTGGACTGGAGCTTGACTTCCCCGCGTGTCATGGTCTCGCTCGATCCCACAGGTGACTTCCTGATCGTGGACCCCATCGAGGAGGGGGGCAAGGTGAAGGCGGAGATCACCTGCATCCTCTACAAGGACCACATCAAGCAGCTGCGGCAACAGGGAGCATGGTAGGGGGGCCGGGAGGGGGGGCTGGCACGGACTCGGCGGGCCGAAGGGCCTGTTTCCACGCTGTATCACGGTGGCGCAGCGGTTAGAGTCGCTGCCTTACAGCGAATGCAGCGCCGGAGACCCGGGTTCGATCCTGACTACGGGCGCCGTCTCTACGGAGTTTGTACGTTCTCCCCGTGACCTGCGTGGGTTTTCTCCGAGATCTTCGGTTTCCTCCCACACTCCAAAGACGTGCAGGTTTGTAGGTTAATTGACCGGGTAAAATGTAAAAAATTGTCCCGAGTGGGTGTAGGATAGTGTTAGTGTGCGGGATCGCTGGGCGGCGCGGACCCGATGGGCCGAAGAGCCTGTTTCCCCCCCCCTGCATCTCGACGCTAAGCCCGACTGCCCCTGGCCCTTTCCTCTGGTTCCCCTCACCAGAGATCCACGTTCTCCAGAGATGCTGCCTGACCCGCTGAGTTACTCCAGCACTCGTGTACCGAGGTACAGTGACAACAGGTGAAGGAGGAGGCCATTCGGCTCTTCGAGCCAGCACTGTTGTGATATTGCAAGGACTACTTTGTCGTATCACAAGGACTACTTTGTTTGCCTGTGTAGTAACGTGTATATAAGAGAATGAGGTGATTTGGTGGTCACTCTAGTTCCAGGTGGCCTTGGAATAAACAGCCTGGATTTAAGGTCCAGCCTTTAAACCTTTTAAACACCTGTACTTGTGGTCCATCCAGTCATAACAAAGGTATAACAGATACCGGACCACAAATTACAACAAGCACCGCCATTCAATGTGATCATGGCTGATCATCCACAATCAGTACCCCGTTCCTGCCTTCTCCCCATACCCCCTGACTCCGCTATCCTTAAGAGCTCTATCCAGCTCTCTCTTGAATGCATTCAGAGAATTGTCCTCCACTGACTTCTGAGGCAGAGAATTCCACAGATTCACAACTCTCTGAGTGAAAATGTTTTTCCTCATCTCCGTTCAAAAATGGTGTACCCCTTATTCTTAAACTGTGAGTGGCCCCTAGTTCTGGACTCCCCCAACATCGGGAACATGTTTGTAAGAAAATAACTGCAGATGCCGGTACAAATCGAAGGTATTTATTTCATAAAATGCTGGAGTAACTCAGCGGGTCGGGCAGCATCTCGGGAGAGAAGGAATGGGTGACGTTTCGGGTCGAGACCCTTCTTCAGACTGGGGTGGGGGGGAGGTGGGTGGGAGAGGGAGGAGGGGTGTGGTGGGGGGAGGTGGGAGTGGGAGCGGGAGGGGGGAGGTGTGGGAGGGGGTGGTGTGGGGGGGATGTGTGGGAGGGGTTGGTGGGAGGGGGTGGGGGGGTGGTGTGGGAGGGGGGGAGGTGTGGGAGGGGGGGAGAGCGAGGGGGGGTGTAGGGGGGGGCAGAGGTGTGGGAGGGGATGGGGGGAGGTGGTGTGGGAGGGGGTGGGGGGAGGTGGTGTGGGAGGGGGTGGGGGGGAGGGGTGGGGGGGTTTGTGTGTGGGTCAGTGCGGTGGACGGGGATCTGTTCCCGTCTCTGACCTGCCTTGGTCTCGTCTCTCCCCAGGCCGGCCGGCTTCACAGAACCCGAGAGTCTAGACAGGTGAGCGTTCCGTCTGTCCGTCTGCTCCCCCTTCCCCACTCCACATGGTCGCGCAACACAGATACAGGCCCTTCGGCCCGACCTATCCCTGCCGGCCAAAACGCCCCGGTCCTACTCGTCCCACCGTCCCCCAATAAACCTCCCGCCGTGCGCCCCACCCCCACCCTCTCTCTGGGGACCCTCGTGTACCGGGGGGGGGGGAGGATGTGAAGGGAGTGGGGGGGGGTAGAAGGGATGGAGGGGGGTAGAAGGGATGGAGGGGGGTAGAGAGAGGGATGGAGAGAGTGGGAGGGAGGGGTAGAGAGAGGGAGTGAGGGGTAGGGAGGGAGGGGGGTAAAGAGAGGGGGGGATAGAGGGAGAGAATGAGGGTAGAGGGAGTGAGAGAGGAAATGAGGGGGTGGAGGGAGGGATGGAGAGAGGAGTGAGGGGGTAGAGAGGGAGAGGCTGTGTGGAGTGAGGGGGTAGAGAGGGAGAGAGGGGCGGTGAGAGGGAGGGAGGAATCTGGAGAGGAAAGAGGGAGGGAGGGATGGGGAGGGGGAGGAGGGGGTGAAGAAGGGGTGGGGTGAGTGATGGGGAGGGGAGGGAGGGATGGGGGTAAAGAGGGAGGGAGGGAGGGATCGAGAGGAGGGAAGGATGGGGAGAGGAGGGAGGGGGAGAGGAGGGTAGGGAGGGGGAGAGGAGGGAGGGATGGGGAGAGGGGAGGGGAGGGATGGGGAGAGGAAGGAGGGATGGGGGAGAAGGGAGGGGGTGAGTGATGGGGAGAGGAGGAGGGAGAGGAGGGAGGGAGGGGTGGTGCAGGTAATGCGCGGCTGCTGATCTCTGCGTCTCTCTCCGCAGCGATGCCCAGAGGACCGAGTGTCGGTGGAGGAGAGGGGGGCGGAGGGGAAGGGGGAGGGGGAGGGGAAGGGGAGGGGGAGGGGAGGGGGAGGGGGAGGGGGAGGGGGAGGTGGGAGGGGGAGTGGGAGGGGGAGGGGGAGGGGGAGGGGGAGGGGGAGTCCAGCGAGGACTCGGAAGACTACGGCGATCTCTTCGTCAACACCAACCGGCGGAACTACGAATACTGGGAGAGCGAGGAGAGTGAGGAGGAGGGAGAGGGGGAGGGAGTGAAGGAGTGAAGAGGAGGGAAGGAGAGACACTGTGGGGGGGGGGGGGGGGGGGGGGGGCGCAGTCCCAGAGCTTCGCTGGCAAGCGGGCCGTTTGTACATTTGGGGCGGGTGGAGTCGCCGAAGACACGGGTTCCATCCCGACCTCGGGCGCCGTCTGCGCGGAGTTTGCACGTTCTCCCCGTGACCCGAGGGGGTGGCGAATCTCTCCGCGATGCTCAGTTCGCCGTGGCGGAGCTGAATGCTCCCCGTTTTGTTTCTGCCCGAGAGACGGGGGGGGGGGGGGTCACACGATCCCACAGCAACCGTACAATCCGACCAACGTGTCCCATCCTCACCAGTCCCACCCGCCCAGGCAGCATCTCCGGAGAACGTATCATTGCCGCCCTACAGCGCTTGCAGCGCCAGAGACCCGGGTTGGATCCCGACCGCGGGCCGCTGTCTGTACGGTGTTCGCACGTTCCCCCCCCCCCACGCGTGTTTTCACCGAGATCTTCGGCTTCCTCCCACACTCCGAAGACGTGCGAAGGGTTTGAGGGTTAATCGGCTTGGCACGAACGTAAATCGTCCCCGGTGTGTGTGTGGGATGGTGGGGAATCGCTGGTCGGCGCGGACCCGGTGGGCCGAAGGGCCTGTTTCCGGCGCTGTATCTCTGAACTAACCTGCCACCCGTGTTCTCCAGGGATGCCGCCCTGACCCGCTCGAGTTACTCCTCTGGAGTTTGACCTGCACTTCAAACCTGGAGCTTGAACTCCAGCAGAGTTTGAACTGCTGCAGGATCAAGCTGTAAAAAAGTGCTCCCTCTTTGAATCCTGGCAGGTGGATCTTCTCCTGGTGTTTGGGGAGGGGAGGGGGTTGGGGGGGGGAGTAGAAGACAGATTCAAGGCCGGATTTCACAGCGGAGGTAGAACCAGGAGGGGAAACACCCTCTCCTCTCCCTGGCAGTTCGGTTGAGACCGTCGACTTGAATTGGAGCCTGTTATTTTCTCCACCTACCCCTCCCCCTCCCTCTTTCTCCATCACTGCGGTCTGACAGATGATATCTGATCTAACTGCTGCCCCTCGTGAGGGCCAGAGAGTGGAACAGGATAAGCTGGTTTTCTTTCTTTCTGTATATAAATTAAAAATGTTACAAATGCAAAGTGTTTGTCCGATTCATTCTCTCGACTGCACACACACCGCTCCAATAGAAACATAGAAAATAGGTGCAGGAGGAGGCCATTCGGCCCTTCGAGCCTGTACGCACCGCCATGCAATATGGCGGCACGGTAGCGCAGCGGTAGAGTTGCTGCTTTACAGCGAATGCAGCGCCGGAGACTCAGGTTCGATCCTGACTACGGGTGCTGTCTGTACGGAGTTTGTACGTTCTCCCCGTGACCTGCGTGGGTTTTCGCCGAGATCTTCGGTTTCCTCCCACACTCCAAAGACGTACAGGTATGTAGGTTAATTGACCCTAGTGTGTGTAGGATAGTGTTAATGTACGGGGATCGCTGGGCGGCACGGACTTGGTGGGCCGAAAAGGCCTGTTTCCGGCTGTATGTGTATGATATGATATGATATGATCATGGCTGATCATCCAGCTCAGTAACCTGTACCTGCCTTCTCTCCATACCCCCTGATCCCTTTAGCCACAAGGGCCACATCTAACTCCCTCTTAAATATAGCCAATGAACTGGCCTCAACTACCTTCTGTGGCAGAGAATTCCACAGATTCACCACTCTCTGTGTGAAAAAAAAGTTCTCATCTCGGTCCTAAAAGACTTCCCCTTATCCTTAAGCTGTGACCCCTTGTTCTGGACTTCCCCAACATCGGGAACAATCTTCCGCATCTAGCCTGTCCAACCCCTTAAGAATTTTGTACGTTTCTATAAGATCCCCCCTCAGTCTTCTAAATTCCAGCGAGTACAAGCCGAGTCTATCCAGTCTTTCTTCACATGAAAGTCCTGCCATCCCAGGAATCAATCTGGTGAACCTTCTCTGTACTCCTCTATGGCAAGAATGTCTTTCCTCAGATTAGGAGACCAAAACTGTACGCAATACTCCAGGTGTGGTCTCACCAATGCCCTGTACAACTGCAGCAGAACTCACCTGCGACAGGTAGACGCAGCGGTAGAGTTGCCGCCTCACGGCGCCAGAGACCCGGGTTCGATCCCGACCACGGGGTGCTTGTCTGTACGTTCCCCTCGTGGGTTTTCTCCAGGTGCTCCGGCTTCCTCCCACACTCCACAGAGACGCACGGGTTTGTAGGTTAATTGGCTTCGGTAAAGATTGTAAATCGTCCCTAGTGGGTGTGTGTGTGTGGGATGGTGTTAAATGTGCAGGATCGCTGGACTCAGTCGGCCGAAGGGGCTGTATCTCTAAACTAAACTGCAGATGAGAGTTTAGGCAAAAAAAGACACTGGCCATCTGTGTGTGTGTGTTTGCGTGCGTGCGTGGTTTGTACGTTCTCCCCGTGACTGGGCTATCTCCGGGCTGATCACCAACGGTGATGAAACAAATTACAGAGCGGAGGTGCAGAACCTGGCGGACTGGTGCTCTGATAACAACCTGTCCCTAAATACCACCAAGACCAAGGAGCTGATCATCAACTTCCGTAGGCCACACAACGGGAATACGCCCCGATCTTTATCAACGGGGACAGTGTGGAGAGAGTGTCCAGCTTCAAGTTTCTGGGCACTCACATTTCGGAGGACCTAACATGGTCCACTAACACTGCTGCACTGGTCAAGAAGGCACAGCAACGACTGTTCTACCCGAGAACACTGAAGAAGTCTGGTCTACCCCAACAGCTGCTGACGACCTTCTACCGCTGCACCATAGAGAGCATCCTAACACATGGCATCCTGTGTGGTACCTCAGCTGCACGGAGGCAGAGAGGAGAGCTCTTCAGCGGGTAGTCCATAGAGCTCAGAGGACCATCGGAACACAGCTACCAGCCTTGGAGGTCATCTTCAACACACGATGCCTCAGAAAAGCCACCAGCATCCACAAAGACTCACACCCCTGCGACAGTCTGTTCGAACTCCTTCCATCGGGCAGACGATACAAGGCCTTCTACGCCCGCACCTCCAGACTCAGGAACAGCTTCATCCCCAGGGGCCATAGCTGCTATGAACCGGTCCTGCTGAGTCGGATGGTCACATCGCACAGTGAACTCACCTGTGACAGGTAGACGCAGCAGTAGAGTTGCCGCCTCACGGCGCCAGAGACCCCGGTTGGATCCCGACCACGGGGGTGCTTGTCTGTACGTTCCCCTCGTGGGTTTTCTCCAGGTGCTCCGGCTTCCTCCCACACTCCACAGAGACGCACGGGTTTGTAGGTTAATTGGCTTCAGTAAAGATTGTAAATCTTTACTTGCACTTTATTCTGTTTTAAAACTGTTCCAATTTGTTTCATTGGTTGTCTAAATGAATACTGACTAACTAATTCATTTATTGCATCGTATGGGAGGCGCATTCCCAATCTCGTTGTACCCCTGTACAATGACAATAAAGATATATTGTATTGTATTGTATTGCTCCGGTTTCCTCCCACATCCCAAAGACGTGCAGGTTTGTCGGTTAATTGTCCCTCTGCAAATTGCCCCAGGCATGTTGGATGGGGAAGTATAACTAGTGTGCGTGAACAGGCAATCGATCGCTGGTCGGCACGGGCTCGGTGGGCCGAATGGCCCGTTTCCGCGTTGTGTGTGTAAACTAGGAGGTGCCGATAGGAGAACCACGTGGAATACTTTGCGTTACGATGGAATACTTTGCGTTACGATGGAATACTTTGGCGGCGCCCTTTACGTGGCCACTCTTTGCATACCCAAAGAATCTCACGACAATTTGTCACATGTTACAATAAGGTGTCATTAGACAATAGACAACAGGTGCAGGAGGAGGGCATTCGGCCCTTCGAGCCAGCACTGCCATTCAATGTGATCATGGCTGATCATTCTCAAACAGTACCCCGTTCATTCATTCAATCAACCAGGGGCCACACAGTTTAAGAATAAGGGCCAGGCCATTTACAACGGAGATGAGAAAAAATGTTTTCACTCAAAAGAGTTGTGAATATGTGGAATTTTCTGCCTCAGAAGGCAGTGGAGGCCAATTCTCTGGATGCTTTCAAGAGAGAGTTAGATAGAGCTCTTAAGGATAGCGGAGTCAGGGGGTATGGGGAGAAATAGACAATAGCCAGCACCGCCATTCACTGTGATCATGGCTGATCCATCCACAATCAGTACCACGTTCCTGCCTTCTCCCCATACCCCCTGACTCCGTTATCCTTAAGAGCTCTATCCAGCTCTCTCTTGAATGCATTCAGAGAATTGGCCTCCACTGCTTCTGAGGCAGAGAATTCCACAGATTCACAACTCTCTGACTGAAAAAGTTTTTTCTCATCTCCGTTCTAAATGGCCGACCCCTTATTCTTAAACTGTGTTGTGGCCCCTGGTTCTGGACTCCCCCAACATCGGGAACATGTTTCCTGCCCCAAGTGTGTCAGGAATGTGATGGGTCAGCCATGATTGAATGGCGAAGTAGACTCGATGGGCCCAACAGCCTAATTCTGGCCCTACGAGTTATGAAATTACACAGACGCGCAAGGTCAGGCGCAAGGCCCTTTAGGAAAAAAGGAACTTTTATTAAATGTACACAGTAAAGACAGAGGCAAAGAACTGGGTAATAACACACACACAAACACACACAATCCGTCCCCCCTCCACCCCACAGCTCGTTACGCCCTCTCGTCCGCTCCAGCTCATCGTTTGGTCGAGATTCACTTGGTGATCGTGTTTCTGTAAAAGGGAAAAAAATTAAAATAAAACATGGAATAAGATACCCCAAACTCCCCACAGCCCCTGAACAAAGGGCCCAACACACAGAGCAGACGAGCCCAACACACAAACACCGGGCAAGATGGCACCCCCAAACCTGCCTGGAACGAGGTGCCGGACGGAGGACCATAGACAACAGGTGCAGGAGGAGGCCATTCAGCCCTTCGAGCCAGCACCGCCATTCAATGTGATCATGGCTGATCATTCTCAGTCAGTACCCCGTTCCTGCCTTCTCCCCATACCCCCTGACTCTACTATCCTTAAGAGCTCTATCTAGCTCTCTCTTGAATGCATTCAGAGAATTGGCCTCCAGTGCCCTCTGAGGCAGAGAATTCCACAGATTCACAACTCTCTGACTGAAAAAGTTTTTCCTCATCTCAGTCCTAAATGGCCGACCCCTTATTCTTAAACTGTGGCCCCTTGTTCTGGACTCCCCCAACATTGGGAACATGTTTAAATCGAAGGTGGTTTAAATCGAAGGTGGACACAAAATACTGGAGTAATGCAGTGGGTCAGGCAGCATCTCGGGAGAGAAGGAATGGGTGACATCTCGGGTTGAGACCCTTCTTCAGACTGATGTCAGGGGAGGGGGGCGGGAGTCTTCCCAACCCCTCCTAGTCTCCCAGCCCGTTCTAGTCCTCCCAACCCCCCTCTAGTCCTCCCAACCCCCCCCTCCGGTCCTCCCAAGCACCCTCCGGTCCTCCAGTCTCCCTCCGGTCCTTTCAGCCCCCTCCGGTCCTCCCAACCCCCCTCCGGTCCTCCCAACCCCCCTCCGGTCCTCCCAACCCCCCTCCGGTCCTCCCAACCCCCCTCCGGTCCTCCCAACCCCCTCCAGTCCTCCCAACTCTTCCAGTCCTCCCAACCCCCCTCCGGTCTTCCCAGCCTCCTCCGGTCCTCCCAGCCCCCCTCCGGTCCTCCCAGCCCCCCTCCGGTCCTCCCAGCCCCCCTCCGGTCCTCCCAACCCCCCTCCAGTCCTCCCAGTCCCCTCTAGTCCTCCCAGCCCCCCTCTGGTCCTCCCAGCCCCCTGTCTCCGGTTCCTCCCAGCCCCCCAGGTCTCACGTACACGTTCATGCTCTTGCCGCTTCCGCTCAGCACGATGTACGGCGTTTTCTGGGCCTTCTGCTTCTCCTGCAGGAGCGCCACCGTGCCCAGCGGAGTATCGCTGGAACTCATCTTCCTCAGCAGCTGCACAATGACCGCAGTGGGGGAGAGAGAGAGGGAGAGGGAAGGGAGAGAGAGAGAGGCAGAGGGGAGAGGGAAGGGAGAGAGGAAAGGGGGGAGAGAGAGGGAAGAGGGGGAGAGAGAGGGAAGGAATGGAGGAAGGAATGGAGAGAGAGAGAGAGAGAGAGAGAGAGAGAGAGAGAGAGAGAGAGAGAGAGAGAGAGAGAGAGAGAGAGAGAGAGAGAGAGAGAGAGAGAGAGCGGGGGGAGAGAGAGAGAGGGGGAAGAGAGAGAGAGGGGGGAGAGAGAGAGAGGGGGGAGAGAGAGAGGAGGGGGGGGGGAGAGAGGAGGGGGAGAGAGAGAGGAGGGGGAGAGAGAGAGGAGGGGGAGAGCAGATGAGTTGGTTAGAGGGGGGGGGGGGCAGTTCCCTGGAGCTCGATCCAATACCCTCCTCCCTTCCTCTTCCTCTCCCCCCCCCTTTCCATCCCTCACGAAGGGCACCCATCAGTCCTCTCAAGGCTCTGATGAGGGGGAGAGGCAGTGAATCCAAGCTGGAGACACTTGGCCCCATTGGCAAATAGTTCCTGCTCATCTATCTGTCTCGGCTTTAAACATATCCACTGGCTTGGCCTCCACAGCCGTCTGTGGCAACGAATCCCACAGATTCACCGCCCTCTGACTAAAAGAAATCACCCCTCTCATCTCCTTCCTAAAGAAACGTCCTTTCATTCTGAAGCTGTGCCCCTCTGGTCCTAGACTCTCCCACTTGTGGAAACATCCTCTCCACATCCACTCTATCCAGATGATGTCCCTTTCCGTGCTGGAGTTTAGAAGGATGAGGTGGGGACCTCATTGAAACTTGCCGACTAGTGAAAGGCCTGGATAGAGTGGATGCGGAGAGGATGTTTCCACTAGTGGGAGAGTCTAGGACCAGAGGGCACAGCTTCAGAATTAAAGGACGTTCCTTTAGGATGGAGATGAGGAGGAATTTCTTTTAGTCAGAGGGCGGTGAATCTGTGGAATTCGTTGCCACAGACGGCTGTGGAGGCCACAAGTCAGTGGATATTTTAAAAACAGGGATAGACAGATTGTTGATCAGTGCGGGTGTCAGGGGTTATGGGGAGAAGGCAGGAGAATGGGGTTGGGAGGGAGAGATAGATCGAATGGTGGAGCTGACACGATGGGCCGAATGGCCTAATTGTGCTTCCATCCTTGCTATTTTGAGGGAGTGCAGCGTAGGTTCACCAGGTTAATTCCCGGGATGGCAGGACTGACACACGATGCAAGAACGGGTCGACTGGGCTTGTGTTCACTGGAATTTAGAAGGACGAGAGGGGATCTTATCAAATTCTTGAGGGATTGGACAGGAAAAAAGCAGAGCCAGGGGTCACCGTTTAAAAATAAGGAAAAACCTTTTCACCCAGAGAGTTGTGAATCTGTGGAAGTCTCTGCCTCGGAAGGCAGCGGAGGCCGTTTCACTGGATGTTTCCAAGAGAGGTTTGGATGCGGCTCTTGGGTGGTGACGGAATCAAGGGGTGTGGGGAAGAGGGCAGGAACGGGGCACTGTTTGTGGACGATCAGCCGTGATCATGTTGAATGGCGGCGGTGGCTCGAAGGGCCGAACGGCCTCCTCCTGCACCGATTTTGTACGTTTGGTTTGTGAAGTGGTGAAGTTTGACGGCGGGGGCGGGGGAGGGGGGGTTACCGGGGACAGTTTCCCCGGTAACGGGCCTCCAGGCTCGAAGGGCCGAACGGGCCTGGTTCCCGCACCTGCCCCCCCCCCCCCCCGCACGGATAGATACTCACGTGCTCCTCCTCCAGTTTCTTCATCCGCTTCTCCGTCTTCATCTTCCCGGAACCTTTCCCGTGGAATCGGTGGGACAGTTGTCGGAAAGCCTGTGTGACAGAGAGGTGGGTGGGGGGGGGTTAGTTGAGGCAGGAAAACAAACTGTGCAAGCATTCAGAAGGATGAGAGGAGATCTTATCGAAACGTATAAGATTATTAAGGGGTTGGACACGTTAGAGGTAGGAAATATGTTCCCAATGTTGGGGGAGTCCAGAACCAGGGGCCACACAGTTTAAGAATAAGGGGTCGGCCATTTAGAATGGAGATGAGGAAAAACTTTTTCAGTCAGAGAGTTGTGAATCTGTGGAATTCTCTGCCTCAGAAGGCAGTGGAGGCCAATTCTCTGAATGCATTCAAGAGAGAGCTGGATAGAGCTCTTAAGGATAGTAGAGTCAGGGGGTATGGGGAGAAGGCAGGAACGGGGTACTGATTGAGAATGATCAGCCGTGATCACATTGAATGGCGGTACTGGCTCAAAGGGCCGAATGGCCTCCTCCTGCACCTATTGTCTCTTGTCTATTGTCTAAGTTCCGGCCTGCAGCACCTCGTGTTCCGCTCGGGTCAGCATGGAGGCTCGAAGGTAGACACAAAATGGCGGAGTAACTCGGGCAGCATCTCGGGAGAGGGGTTACTGGGAGAAGGCGGGAGAATGGGATTTGGGAGGGAGAGATAGATCAGCATGGAGGCTCGAAGGTAGACACAAAATGGCGGAGTAACTCAGCGGGTCTGGCAGCATCTCGGGAGAGGGGTTACTGGGAGAAGGCAGGAGAATGGGATTTGGGAGGGAGAGATAGATCAGCCATGATTCATTGGCGGAGTATAGACTCGATGGGGCCTGGCAACATCCTCGTAAATCTCCTCTGTATCCTTGCGTACGAAGGAACTGCAGCTGCTGGTTGTAACTGAAGATGGACGCAAGAAGCTGGACAGGCAGCAGTCTCAGGAGAGAAGGAATGGGTGACGTTTCGGGCCGAGACCCTTCTTCGGACTGGGCCAACTGACTCCTCCGGCAGTTCGTTCCATACACCCGATGTGCAAAAAAAGTCACCCCTCGGCTTCCTCTTAAATCTTTCCCTCCTCACGGCGGCACGGTGGCGCAGCGGTAGAGTTGCCGCCTTACAGCGAAAGCAGCGCCAGAGACTCAGGTTCGATCCTGACTACGGGCGCCGTCTGTGCGGAGTTTGTACGTTCTCCCCGTGACCTGCGTGGGTTTTCTCCGAGATATTCGGTTTCCTCCCGCACTCCAAAGACGTGCAGGTTTGTAGGTTAATTGGCTGGGCAAATGTAAAAATTGTCCCTAGTGTGTGTAGGATAGTGTTAATGTGCGGGGATCGCTGGGCGGAGCGGACCCGGTGGGCCTGCTTCTGCGCTGTATCTCTAAATCTAAAAATCTCACCCCAAGGATGGGTCCGAAACATCACCGGTTTCTTCTCTCCAGAGATGCTGCCGGTCCCACTGAGTTACTCCAGCATTTTTAAGGCCAGAGGAGGTTGTCGAGGGAGGGACTGTAAACGACATTTACGGGACAGGAACGTGGACGGGACGGGTTTGGAGGGATATGGGCCAAACGCAGGCGGGTGGGAACGGTGTGGACGGGGGCAGGTTGGCGTGAAGGGCCTGCATCACTCTCGGACTGTCCGTGCACAGATTGGCGCCCGGGGTCCTTCTCACCTCCTTGGGCGTCAGCCTCCTGCCCGACTCGTCGACGTAATCGATCTTCACGTCGGGACGATAGCCCTCCTTCTCCTTGAACTCCTGGGTGAAGCCGCGGTACTCCTCCCTCCGGCTGTACTTGTCGTCGATCAGCCTGCAACCGCACAGAGCCCGTTACAGCCCGCCTTAACGCAACTCATCCAGCTTTCCATTCCCCCGCCTTCACCCCAAAACCAGTCCGCGCCCACCAGCGATCCCCACACATTAACACTATCCCACACACACCCACACACACACACACGGGACAATCTTTTACATTTACCAAGCCAATTAACCTAGAAACCTGCACGTACTAATCAAGAATCTATCTCTGCTTTAAAAATATATTCATTGACAGCATTTATTCACAAAATGCTGGAGTAACTCAGCAGGTCAGGGAACATCGACTTCTCCAACTTTAGATAGTTCCTCTGTCCCTCTCTTCCCCTCCTCTTTCCCAGATCTCCCTCTATCTTCCCGTCTCCACCTATATCCTTCCTTTGTCCCGCCCCCTGACATCAGTCTGAAGAAGGGTCTCGACCCGAAACATCGCCCATTCCTTCTCTCCCGAGATGCTGCCTGACCTGCTGAGTTACTCCAGCATTTTGTGAATAAATACCTTCAATTTGTACCAGCATCTGCAGTTATTTTCTCATATTCATTGACAGCCTTCTGCGGCAAAGAATTCCACAGGTTCACCACCTGCTGGATAAAGAAATTCTTATCTTAACCTTCCCGACTACGGGTGCTGTCTGTACAGAGTTTGTATCTTCCCCCCGCCCCCGCGCATTTTCTCCGAGATCTTCGGGTTTCCTCCCACACTCCACAGACGTGCAGGTTTGTAGGTTAATTGGCTTGGTACTTGTACAAAATTGTCCCTTGCGAGTGGGTGTAGGATGGTGTTAGTGTGCGGGGATCGCTGGTCGGCGTGGACCCGGTGGGCCAAAGGGCCTGTTTCCGCGCTGCATTAGTTTAGTTTAGAGATACAGCGCGCAAACAGGCCCTTCGGCCCACCGGGTCCGCGCCGCCCAGCGATCCCCGCACACTAACGACATCATACACACACACGAAAAAAATTACATTTACCAAGCCAATTAACCTACAAACCTGCACGTCTTTGGAGTGTGGGAGGAAACCGGAGATCTCGGAGAAAACCCACGCAGGTCACGGGGAGAACGGACAAGACTGGAGCGACTAGGCTTGCATACACCAGAATTTAGAAGGATGAGAGGGGATCTTATTGAAACATATAGGATTATTAAGGGATTGGACAAGTTAGAGGCAGGAAACATGTTCCCAATGTTGGGGGAGTCCAGAACCAGGGGCCACACACAGTTTAAGAATAAGGGGTAGGCCATTTAGAACGGAGATGAGGAAAATCTTTTTCACCCAGAGAGTTGTGAATCTGTGGAATTCTCTGCCTCAGAAGGCAGTGGAGGCCAATTCTCTGAATGCATTCAAGAGAGAGTTAGATAGAGCTCTTAAGGATAGCGGAGTCAGGGGGTATGGGGAGAGGGCAGGAACGGGGTACTGATTGAGAATGATCAGCCATGATCACATTGAATGGCGGTGCGTACAGGCTCGAAGGGCCGAATTGCCTCCTCCTGCACCTATTGTCTATAACTCCGTAGAGACAGCCCCTGCGGTCGGGATGGAACCGGGGTCTCCGGCGCTGCATTCGCTGTAAGGCGGCAACTCTACCGCTGCGCCACCGCGACTGCTAATCTCCAAACCAAACCCGGGCACCTACATTTTATCCTCGATGGCGTAGACGGTGGACGGCAGAGTCTTGGCGGATGACCGGATTCGAGCCACTTTCTGCATCGTAGTGTCCAGCAGCCCTGAGGAGGGAAGACATGTTGAGGAGTGATAGGAGCACAATTAGGCCATTCGGCCCATCGAGTCTACTCTGCCGTTCAATCGTGGCTGATCTATCTCTCCTTCTCGACCCCAACATTCCTCCCATAACCCCCCCCCCCCCCCGACACCCGCGCTAATCGAAAATCTATCACTCTTTGCCTCAGAAATCTATATACTAAAACTCTCGTTTGCTATCTTGTTTGTGACTGAACTTCAGCCAAAACGGTGCAAGATAGCGCGACAATTTTAGGCCCGCCTTACTCACCATCGTCACTTTAGTCATAATGCAAGTAGTTTCATTGAAATCGGTGTTATATTTTTTAAGTTATTCACTTTTTAAAGTTTAAAAGGAGGGGAGGGGGAGGGGAGGAGGGAGGGAGGGGTGAAGGGGGAGTGGGGGAGAAGGGGGTAGGGGGGGTTGAGGAGAGAGGGGAGGGGGAGGGGAGGAGGGAGGGAGGGGTGAAGGGGGAGAAGGGAGGGGGGGGGGGTTGAGGAGAGAGGGGAGGGGGGGTGGAGGAGAGGATGCTGCACCAATGCAGGAGAGGTTTAGGCCCAACGGGTCCACTTGGTCTAGTACCTTATAATTTGCAACATTTCGGACACACTGACACTAATCAAGAACCTCTCAATCTGCACTTTAAAAATCCCCAGACTCACCACCCTCTGACAAAAGAAATTCCTCCTCATCTCCTTTTTAAAGGAACGTCCTTTTACTCTGAGGCTGTGCCCTCTGGTCCTAGACTCTCCCACTAGTGGAAACATCCTCTCCACATCCACTCTATCCAGGCCTTTTCGTTAGAGTCGTAGAATAGTGATACAGTGTGGAAGCAGGCCCTTGGGCCCAACTCGCCCACACCAGCTACCCTAGTCCCACCTGCCTGCGCTTGGTCCATATTCCTCCAAACCCGTCCTATCCATGTACCTGTCCAACTGTTTCTTAAACGATGGGATAGTCCCGGCCTCAACTACCTCCTCTGGCAGCTCGTTCCACACACCCGCCACCCTCTGTGTGGAAAAAATTACCCCTCGGATTCCTTCCCCTTCACAGGTTCCCCTTCACCTTGAACCTGTGTCCTCTGGTCCTCGATTTCCCTACTCTGGGTAAGAGACTCTGTGCGTCTACCCGATCTATTCCTCTCCCGATTTTGTATATATCTATAAGATCTCCCCATATCCTCCTGTGCTCTATGGAATAGAGACCCAGCCCGCTCAACCTCTCCCTGTAGCTCACACCCTCTAGTCCTGGTATGGCGAGTCCGAAAACTTGTTGGTTGTAGAAGAAGTTTATTGCAGCCGCAATATTCGAATACAGAGTTAAACAACAAGGTACAGGACAACCATCAAAAACTTACTGTCTTCTTCGAAGACTTCGCCGAACTGAACATTTCGGGCGCCAAAAGCGCACATGACCACGCTGGCCAATCAGCGATGTCACTCCCTGGACCAATCCCCATGGTCGCGTTCACACGTGACCTCGCTGGCCAATCCGAGGGTTCGACGACCTGGACCATTCTCTATGGTCGCTACATGACCCCTCCCAGAACCCGAGGTGCGGAACCTAGCAGGGAGCCGGATTTCGCGACCATAACGAGTACGGAGAGGGACAGCCTGAACCACAGGAGCCGGGGGTTCCGGACTTGGCGGAACTGCCGGAACGGGAGGTCCTGGAGGAACTGCCGGAACGGGGGGTCCTGGAGGAACTGTCGGAACGGGGGGTCCTGGACTGAGCGGAACTAACGGAGGTCGGCCTCTCCTAGGGGTTTGACCGACCAGGACTGGTTGATCCGGATCCAAATGTGCAGGTTTGAGCCGGGACACCGAGACGAGCTCACTCTTGCCGCACATGTCTAAGGTGAAGGTAGCCGTTCCCTTACGCAAAACCCGGAACGGCCCTTGATAGACCCTCTGCAACGGGGCGCGATGGGAATCTTTTCGCAGAAAAACAAACTCACAGTCCTTCAGGGAAGGCGGTTCATGTACCATGGGACACCCATGACGTGAAGTCGGAACTGGAGCCAGGGAGCCCACCCGTTCCCGGAGAGATGCTAACGCTGATGGGACTGTAGGGAGCAGGGCTGAAGGGTCTGGAAACAGATCTCCGGGTACTCGAAGTGTCGAGCCATATACTAGCTCTGCGGACGACGCACCGAGATCTGGCTTAGGAGCAGTCCGGATGCCCAAAAGAACCCAAGGGAGCTGGTCTACCCAGTCCGGGCCTTCAAGCCTTGCACTGAGGGACGCCTTAAGTTGGCGGTGGAACCTTTCTACGAGTCCATTTGCCTGGGGGTGATATGCAGTTGTGGGTTGTAACTTGGAACCGTACAGTTCTGCGAGCGCGGCCCAGAGGGACGAAGTGAACTGTGGCCCTCTGTCAGTGGTAATAACTGCCGGGACCCCGAAACAAGCTACCCAATGAAGGGCCAAAGTCCTAGCACAAGACGCTGACGAAATATCAGACAATGGGAAAGTCTCTGGCCACCGGGTGAACCGATCCACCACCGTGAGGAGGTGGGTGTAGCCCCGGGAGGAAGGCAAAGGCCCGACCAAATCCACGTGGATGTGGAAAAAACGAACTGCTGGGACCTCGAAATCCTGTACGGGGGGCTGGACATGGCGCTGGACTTTAGCGGTCTGACAGGGAACGCAGGAACGCGCCCAACCCGCTACCTGTTTCCGTAGGCCATGCCAGACAAACCGAGCTGCTACCAAAGCAGAGGTGGAGCGGATGGACGGGTGCGCCAGCCCATGAATGGCATCGAAAACCCGGCGCTGAAGGGAGGGCGGTACTACCGGCCTGGGACGGGGAAGAGAAACATCGCACCAGACTTTTGTGCCTTCCGACCCACAAGCTACCTGGGCCAACTTCAATCCCGAAGTGGTGGACTGGTATGTCGAAGCGGTATCCGCTAGAAGCTGTGCCTCCGCAAGCTCCTGGGGATCCACTTCGCAGTCCACCGCCGAAATAGGGGAAAAAGCAGGTCCAGACAGGGCGTCAGCAACGGCATTAAGCTTACCCGCGACATGACGGACATCGGTGGTGAATTCGGAGATAGCAGTCAGGTGCCGCTGCTGGCGGGCCGACCATGGGTCAGACAATTTAAAAAAAGCAAATGTTAATGGTTTGTGGTCCGTAAAGGCCACAAATGGGCGGCCCTCAAGGAAGTACCTGAAATGACGAACAGCTAAATAGAGAGCCAGAAGCTCTCGGTCAAATGCGCTATACTTCAGCTCAGCCGAATTTAGTTGCCGGCTGAAAAACGCTAAAGGCTGCCAACGGCCACCGACCTGCTGCTCCAGAACCCCGCCCACCGCCACGTCAGAGGCGTCAACCGTCAGGGCCGTGGGGGCGGAGGGGCTCGGGTGGACCAACATGGTGGCGTCTGCCAAGGCTGCCTTAGCTGCTGTAAAAGCCGACTCTGCGGCCAGGGACCATATCAACTCTACCGGTTTTCCTGCAAGGCATTGGAAGAGTGGGCGCATGACCCGCGCAGCTGCTGGAACGAACCTATGGTAGAAATTAACCATGCCTACGAATTCCTGTAGCCCTTTTACTGTGGTGGGCCTGGGAAATGCCCGGATAGCCTCCACCTTCTCGGGCAAAGGGGAGGCGCCGGCAGGGGTAATTCTGTGCCCTAGAAAATCAAGAGCAGGGAGGGGCTGGCGACCAGGATGTCGTCTAAATAAATAAATAAACAAAAAGGGTAAACCCCGGCCCACGCGGTCCATCAGTCGTTGGAAAGCCTGTGCCGCGTTCTTTATGCGAAAGGCATACGCAACCATTCAAACAACCCGAACGGAGTAATCGTTGCAGTTTTCTGTATGTCCTCCGGTCGCACCGGAATCTGGTGGTATCCTCGCACCAAATCGATTTTGGAGAACACCACCGCTCCTTCCAGCCCAGACGAAAAGTCCTGTAGGTGCGGTATGGGGTAGCGATCAGCCGTGGTGACAGCATTGAGACACCGATAATCGCCACATGGTCTCCACCCCCCAGATGCCTTGGAGACCATATGTAACGGCGAGGCCCACGGGCTGTCAGACTGACGGACAATTCCCATTTCCTCCATCTTCCTGAACTCCGCCCGTGCCACCACCAGTTTGTCTGACGGTAGTCTCCTGGCCCTAGCGAAAACGGGAGGGCCTTCGGTGCGGATGTGATGGACCACGCTGTGCTTGGCCGAAGACGTGTCAAAACGTTGAATGAGCAGCTCTGGAAACTCCGCCAGGATCTCAGCATACGAGTCAGGGGCCGCGACGACGGCCTGGACAGTAGGGCTGGGCGGGGAGGCGATTGTCGGAGCGACGTGCTCATCTCCGGCGGAGGGTCGGAGGTCGTTACCGCGGACATCAGGGACCAGTGAAAAGGCCCAGAGAAAATCTGCGCCCAGGATCGCTTGTCTGACGTCGGCTATGATGAATGGCCATTCGTACGTGCGGAGGCCTAACACAAGGGACATCTTCCGTATACCGAAAGTGCGAATGGGGCTACCATTAACCGCGATGAGGGTGGGACCTGTCTTACCCGTTCTGGTTTCGAGGTCGGTCGGCGGCACTATACTGACGATGGCTCCCGTGTCCACCAAAAATTCTGTGTCCGTGAATCGATCATGGACGTAGAGGCGTCGGTTCTGGCCAATCGTAACTGCCCCTATGTACGATCGGCCGAGGCATTTCCCGCGAAGGTACAAGGCGAGCGGCAGTTGCGGGATTCGCTACCCCATCGTAGGTGATAATAGCACCAGCCGCGCTTGTGCGGATCTTTTTGGCGGGCTTTCGGAGAATTGGCGGGAGACGCGGCGCCATCTTGATGTCGCTGTGGCGTGGTCACTGGTGTCGAGACCTTGTTGATCGAACCGCTTGCCTTGTTTTTAGCCGCTATGAGCGCGTCCGCTTTCGCTGCATATGCTTCGGGGTCCTTAAAAGAACAATCCGTGAGCAGCAGTCGGACATCCTCAGGAAGCTTCTCTCGGAATGCCTGTTCGAACATAGGGCAATCCGTATGCTCACCGGCTAGCATCATCATTTCGGACATGAGAACGGAAGGCCGTCGGTCTCCAAGATCCGGTAGGTGCAGAAGTCTTGCAGCACCATCATGCTTATTAAACCCGAAGGTTCGCAGTAACACTTTCTTCATGGCCTCGTACTTGCTTTCCGCAGGTGGATTAACGATGAACCGCATCACGCGCGTGGTCGTCTCCGACGATAGAGCGCTGACGAGGTAGTAATACATCGTAGAGTCGTCCGATATCTTCTTTATATGAAATTGAGCTTCGGTGTGGATAAACCAAGATTGCGGTGCATGCGTCCAAAACAACGGAAGGTGAACGCTTGCCGCGCTTAACTCCGGTGTGCCCGGCGCGGCCATCAACAACGAGGCGTCATGTTCCTGCATAGTCGGTGATCGTCCAGATCACGTCGGGGTCACCAATATGGCGAGTCCGAAAACTTGTTGGTTGTAGAAGAAGTTTATTGCAGCCGCAATATTCGAATACAGAGTTAAACAACAAGGTACAGGACAACCATCAAAAACTTACTGTCTTCTTCGAAGACTTCGCCGAACTGAACATTTCGGGCGCCAAAAGCGCACATGACCACGCTGGCCAATCAGCGATGTCGCTCCCTGGACCAATCCCCATGGTCGCGTTCACACGTGACCTCGCTGGCCAATCCGAGGGTTCGACGACCTGGACCATTCTCTATGGTCGCTACACTGGCAACATTCTCGTAAATCTTTTCTGAACCCTTTCAAGCTTCCCCCCCCCCCTCACCCACGTACTCCAGCCCAGCGAGACGGCGAGCTGACCGACCCACCTTTGTTCCTGCACAGATGCAGAGCGGCTGCCAGGCCAGAGTTCACAATGGGCTCTTCGTCCAAGATGGTGGTGGATGTGGCCAGGAACTGCGAGAGAGAGAGAGAGACGGAGAGGGAGAAGGGGGGGGGGGGGGGAAGAGATGGTGAGGGAGAAGGGGGAGAGAGAGAGAGAGACGGTGAGGGAGAAAGGGGGAGAGACAGAGAGGGAGAGAAGGAATATAATTTTTTTTAAATATACAAAAATAAATAATCGTGTAATAAGTGTAACATATAAAATTATGAAAGGACTGGACAAGCTAGATGCAGGAAAAATGTTCCTAATGTTGGGGGAGTCCAGATTTGTTCCAGCATCTGCAGTTATTTTCTTACAAATGTATATATATATATATATATATAAACTCATATAAATATAAATCATATAAACATAGCACAAAAAGTAAGGAAATTTGTGTTTGGTAGATTATTTCTTTGTTGTAACAATGCTTCTTGGCAATAAATCTTATACCGTTGGAAAGCCTGTTTATTTCCCTTTTAAATGGTGCCACATTTGTAAGGAACATGCATTTGTGGGATGAGCAGCAGAGCTGAGTATGTGGGTTGCGCCCATGAAAAATCTGCCAAATCTTCTCTGCCAATGCCAAACAGCTTATTCTGCCATTGACTCTTGTTCGGTGTTGTTTGGTGGATTGGATGATTGAAGTCTGAAGAAACAAGACATATTGGCAATTTAACAATTTATTCATTTAATAAACAGGAGCCTCAGTAGCGTGTGGAAGAACCACACACAGCCACAACAGCCTGGCACCTCCTCCTCATGCTGGTCACCAGCCTGGTCACACACTGTTGTGGGATGGCATTCCATTCTTCAACCAGCATTTGTCGCAAGTCAGCCAACGTGGTTGTGTTGGTCACTCTGGCACGAACAGCACGCCCAAGCTGATCCCACAAGTGTTCAATGGGGTTGAGGTCAGGACTGCTGGCAGGCCATTCCATCCTCTCCACTCCCAAATTCTGGAGGTAGTCTCTGAGAAACCCTGCTCTGTGGGGGCGAGCATTGTCATCTTGGAGGATAGAGTTCGGTCCCAGACTGTGGAGATATGGGATTGCCACTGGTTGTAGAATCTCATCTCAATATCTCTCTGCATTGAGATTGCCTCCAATGATGACAAGCCTCGTTTTTCCAGTGAGGGAGATGCCGCCCCACACCATCACACTGCCTCCACCAAAAGATGTTACTCTATCGGTGCAGCAATCAGCATAGCGTTCTCCGCGTCTTCTCCACACTTTGACCCTATGATCCAACTGCCGTAGGCAGAATCTGGACTCATCGCTGAACATAACGTTCCTCCACATGTTCAGGTTCCAGTGCACGTGTTGCCGACACCAGCGCAAACGGGCCTGACGGTGAAGGGCAGTCATGGCAGGCCTCCTGGCAGCCCTATGAGACTGGAGATCGGCTGCGTGTAGTCTGTTCCGAATTGTCTGGGCAGAGAGCGGTCGGCCATATCGTCCTGCAAACCTTGACTGCAAATCTGTAGAAGACAGCCTACGGTTCCTAAGTGCTGACAGGGTGAGGAAACGGTCTTCTTCGGGTGTCGTCTTCTTGGGACGCCCACTTCGCGGCCTGTCTCTGACACCCCCCGTTATATGGAACTTGGCCTTCGCTTTGGAGATGGTACTAAGGCTCACTCCAAATAATGCCGCAACTTGGTTTTGCGGAACACCAGCTTGAAGTTGCCCTATCGCACGTGCCCTATCCAGATCAGTCAAACGTGGCATGCCGATTCTTGGAGCAGACACCTACTGACCACTGTAGCAGGGCCCATGCTCACAGATGCACCTGATTGTCAGCACCTGGGGGTACCAGAAGCTCAAAACAAGAGTCAATAGCAACAACAGAATAAGCTGTTTGGCATTGGCCGAGAAGATTTGGCAAATTTTTCATGGGCGCAACCCATATACTCAGCTCTGCTGCTCATCCCACAAATGCATGTTCCTTACAAATGTGGCACCATTTAAAAGGGAAATAAACAGGCTTTCCAACGGTATAAGATTTATTGCCAAGAAGCATTCTTACCACAAAGAAATAATCTACCAAACACAAATTTCCTTACTTTTTGTGCTATGTTTATCTATAAACACATGTAAATATAAATCATATATAAACATGTGTAAATATAAATTATACATATATAAATATATATAAAATATATATCTAAATATATTTGTAGTAAATATCTAAATATATTTAGAACATATATGTAAATTAAAAATGTATTTCTATATTAAAAACAAATATATAAATAAATAAGTTGACGTGTGTGTGTGTATGCGCACACTGCACTTTTTAAATGCATGATTATGGTTTGAACTATGTTTGCATATTCTGCTGTGCTGCTGCAAGTAAGAATTTCATTGCTGTGTGTTGGGACATACGGCAATAAAACACTTTTGACTCTTGGTGTGTAGGGAGTGGACGTGAAAGTGGGATAACGTAGAACTAGTGTGTGAATGGGTGGTCAGTACGGACTCGGTGGGCCGAAGGGCCTGTTTCCACGTTGTATCTCTAAACCTAATTTTTTTAAATTAATTAAAATTAAGCGCAGAAACAGGCCTTTCGGCCCACCGGGTCCGCGCCGCCCAGCGATCCCCGCACACTAACACTATCCTACACCCACTAGGGACAATTTTTACATTTGCCCAGCCAATTAACCTACATACCTGCACGTCTTTGGAGGGTGGGAGGAAACCGAAGATCTTGGAGAAAACCCACGCAGGTCACGGGGAGAACGTACAAACTCCGTACAGATGGCGCCCGTAGTCGGGATCGAACCCGAGTCTCCGGCGCTGCATTCGCTGTAAGGCGGCAACTCTACCGCTGCGCCACCGTGCCGCCGACCAGCGGTGTGAACGGTGATTGTGTGAACGGGTGATTGCTGGTCGGCACGGACTCGGTGGGCCGGAGGGCCTATTTCCACGCTGTATCTCTAAACATAACCAGTGTGTGAGCTGGTGATCAGTACGGACTCGGTGGGCCAAAGGGCCTCATTTCCACGCTGTGTCTCTAAACTTATCTAGTGCGTGAACGGGCGATCGCTGGTCGGCGTGGACTCGGTGGGTCGAAGGGCCTGTTTTTCCACGCTGTATCTCTGAACCAAACAAACTCTTTACCACGGGGGAGGGGGGTGGAAGGTGTGGGTCGGGGGGGGTGTGGGTCGGGGGGGTGGGGAGTGGGGCTGGGTCGTACCTCTGGCTGTTTCTTCTCCTCGTCCAGGTTCACCATGCTCCACCCCACCGTCTCATCACGGTCCAGCTCCATCTCGCCGTCCGACAATTCCTTGTTCTCAATCTCAAAGTCCTGCCCAGGGTCGACAACAAATACCATCAGCGTGGCAGCAGCAGGGCACAGAACCGCCACACGCTGATGGGAGGAACGGCGCCTTTTACTTTTCTCGGGCAGCTTATTCCCCAGTGGTAGGAACCATTTTTATTTCAAGTAACCCCTGCATTCCCTCCCCCCTTGCCCCTTGCCCCAGTCCACGTCCCTGTATCCCTTCGTGATCGAGTACAGACCGAGCGATCGTTTCGCTGAACACTTAGCTTCAGTCCGCCTTGCCCCACACGCCAATCTCCCGGTTACCAAACGTTTTAATCCCCCTTCCCATTCCCGCACCGACCTTTCTGTATCTGTCTCCTCACGTCTCCCTGCACCGTCAACGGATCGATCGTAATCGCGTGTGGTGTCTTTCCGCTGACTGGTTAGCACGCGGCAAAAGCTTTTCACTGTACCTCGGTACACGTGACGATAAACTACACCGAACTGTCAGGGTGAGGCCCAGCGCAAACTGGAGGAACGGCACCTCATATTTCGCTCGGGCAGCTTACACCCCAGCGGTATGAACATTGACTTCTCTCACTTCAAGTAGCCCTTACTTTCCCTCTCTCTCTCTCTCCATCCCTCCCCCTTCCCAGTTCTCCCACCAGTCTGACCGTCTCCGACTATACTTTACGTTTGCTTTGTTGCCACCTTCTCCCAACCAACAATGATCCATTCTACTTTTTCCTTGATCTCCATTCCCTTTTCCCTGTTTTTCACACCTTTCACACACACACCTTTCATGCACGCACGCACGCACACACACACAGAAGCTCCCTCCACACCGTCCCGTCACACACACACAGGGTGATGCAGGCAGATGGGGCCCACACTCCCCAGACGGCCCCTGGCCCCTGCCCCCCCACCCCCCGTCTCACCAGCAGCTCCTCCTGCTCCTGCCTGTTGCCGGCCAGCCCGTAGGTGGGGATCTCGCCAAGGGTGCGGCAGAACTCCGACGTGGCGTTGAAGACGATCACGCCCTTCTTCTCCAGGTCGTCCTCGTCCTCGCGGCCGCCGCCCGGCTTCTTCAGGGCGTCCGTCGCCTGTGGGGGGGGGGGGGGGGGGCAGGGTCAGTCCACGCTCCCTCACCCTGTCGGCAGCCCGCCGACCCAACCGCCTCAGCTGGAGCCCCCATCCCTCCCTACTCACAACCCCCCCCCCCCCTCGGTATGTCGTCCGCCCTCTCCCCTCATCCCTGCACCCCATCACCCCCCCTCCATCACTGACCCTGTCGGCCTCCCTCCCCCCCACTCCCCCCATCGCCCCTCCCCCCCATACCCTACCCCCCTCCCTCACTCCCCGCAGCCCCCCATCGCCCTGCCCCCCACCCTCACCCTGCTCCCACTCCCTCCGTCACCCCCCCCACCCTGTCCCCTTCCCTCCCACCCCTCTCCCTGCCCCCTCCCTCTTCCCCCCTCCATTACCCCTCCCCCTCTTTCCCCGTCACCCCCTCCCTCACCGTCCCCCTCCCCTCCCCGACCCCTCACCCTGCCCCCCTCCCTCTCCCCCCTCCCCTGCCTCCATCACCCCTCCCCCTTCTTCCCTGTCACCCCCTCCCTCACCGTCCCCTCCCCACTCCCTAACCATGCCCCCCATCCTCACCCCATTACCCCTGCCCCCCCACACTCAGCCCCCATCCTCACCCTATTGACCCTCGCTCCCCCCCCCCCACCCTGCCCCCCTCACTCTGCCCCCCATCCTCACCCCGTTACCCCCCCCTCACCCGGTCGGCTGCCTGCCGGTGCAGCTGTCTGAACCGGAATCGCCGCTGCTTCTCCAGCTGTTTCTGCAGCTCCAGCTCCGCCTCGTCTTCCTCCAGCGCCACTGGCGAGTCCGGCGCCCGCGCCTCGTCTGGGGGAGACACGAAGGGGGGGGGACAGTCAGACCCCAAGACCTGGGCCACGGGGGGGTACCCGCCTCGTCTGGCGTGAGGAGTGACGGGAGGCCATCTTGCTCCTCTAGTATCTTTGTATAGGCTAGCTCAACGGAGTGGTCCATCTTGCTCCTCTAGTATCTTTGGTATAGGCTATCTCAACGGAGTGGTCCATCTTGCTCCTCTAGTATCTTTGGTATAGGCCAGCTCAACGGAGTGGTCCATCTTGCTCCTATAGTGTCTTTGGTGTAGGCTATCTCAACGGAGTGGTCCATCTTGCTCCTCTAGTATCTATGGTATAGGCTATATCAACAGAGTGGTCCATCTTGCTCCTCTAGTGTCTTTGGTCGCGGTCCCTCAGCGCGGATTCACCGGCAAAGATACTAGAGGAGCAAGATAGACCACTCGCCCCTAAAAAACGCAGTACGTCACGGCGGCCATTTTAGCAGGCAGAAACTTGCAGAAACATCTATATACTAAAACTCTAGTTTGTTTGTTTGTTCCTGAACTACAGCCAAAACGGTACACGATAGCGCGGCAATGTTAGGCCCACCTTACTCACCGTCGTCCCTTTGGTGCTAGTGGAAGTTTCATTGAAA
>NC_135986.1:22559353-22582085 GCF_053455715.1 Rhinoraja longicauda | reverse complement strand
CACACACAGAATAAGCCCAGGAAAGATGCACTCTGTGTCCTCTCTCCTCTCACAGCAGAGATATGCCTAACCCGGTCACGTTCACCTACGCTTCTCACCAGCTCTTTCACGTATCGTACAAGCAGCGACCGGGGGGGTGGTCAGAATCCTCACTGCTTTACCTACTGTGCCGGTGGCATGTCACGTTCAGGCTTGAAGCAAAGCGGGGAGGGGTGGGGTGGGAGGAGGGGGTGGGAAGAATGGGGAATGCACTCCCCAGAAGGCAGACCTTTCAAAGCCATCGCAAAACATTACCAAGACCGCGTGGGTCGTGCACTCGGGACTCTCCATCCCCACCACCAAAACACTCTCCACATGCCCAACTCTCTACCCCAACAGTCTAGAGGCCATGGAACAAAAAAAAGGACAAAAGAAACGAAAGAGAACACAGACACAGAAGGTGGATCGACTGCTCCTGTGCAACCAGTGTCGGACCAGGGGGGGCAGTGTCTCAGGAGCGTAGTCAGGACCTGGGGGGGGGGGGAGGTGGCTCGGGACGAGAGTGATGGGATTAGCAACTCTTTGTTTTTGAGTCGTTAACGGCGGCACGGTTAAGAGGTGGTCATTTTAGAGGGAGGAGTCTGTCCTGCTTCGCCAGGCAACCCACCGGCACCCGCCAACCTCCGAGAGATGGCATCAGCCGGGTTAGAGGTCACCCATGGGGGGGGAGAAGAAGAAGACTGGGATGGAATCCATGCCGTTTACAACCGGTCGTCCCATGTCAACCCCCTCGGAGCCGAACCCGGGCACGCAAGGGGTGGCATCAAAGCACATCGCCCTTCCCCACCGGCAACTGTCACGTGGGTGGGTGGCAAAGGGGGTGCAGCAGGAGTCACTCCCGAGGGGCTGCATGGCGAGTCGATGAAACAAACACCCACCACACCATTATATGTAAAAATAACACACTGGGAAACAGGTCTCGTAAAAGAACGGCAGCCTTTAACCACACTTACGTTCGGACAGCTTACTTTGCAGGACTTGTTCGGAGAGAGATTGTTTTACTTGAGTTGGGGGGGGGGGGGGGGAGAGGAAGAGAGGGGAAATTGGGAATTAGGAGCGGGAATATGTCCGGAAACGTAAAACAAAAATAAAAACCCCCTTGGCGAATAGCATCCAGTCACAATCATGGAGAGAGAGAGAAGGGGAGAGAGAGAGGGAGAGAGAGAGCGTGAGAAAGGGAGGGAGATACGCATCGCGTGGGTTCACAAAACCTACGGCGCAGCTGCAGAGATAATTATGTTTTGAGGAAGAGAGAGAGAGAGAGAAAGAGAGAGAAAGATATAATATAATTTTTTTTTTGTTTTAAATGCCACGGTGCTGCTTGTGCCACGATCGTGCGGGTCGTGTACTCGTCTGGAGAGAACAAACTTCCGGTCGGACGGCGGCGGCGGAGGAGAGGAGGAGGAGGAAATCGTCGGTTCATTTGGGCATAGTGGGTTTCGGCGGAATAAGCGGAGCCGGACTGATCATACCTAAGAGAAAAAGCACATCGTGTCAATACAGGGAGGGGAGGCAAGGAAAGACTCTCAATGCATTCCCCGAGGGGGTGGGGCAGGCTGGAAGTGAACAAATGGGACTTTTATCAATTTATAGGGGAGGGAGGGAGGGAGGGAGTTATATTGGGGCGCTGTGGGAAGAGCAGTTTAACATTTTGAAAATGCATCTCTCTTGCCAATGACGCAAATTAAATCTCCAGGGAGGTTCTGCGGTGATATGTGGGGTCGAAAGTGACAGAGAGAGCGGGCACACACCTGCACCTCCACACCCCAATCTACGTCACCTCTCCCTCACTCGTCCCACTTCAACCAACGGTGGTGGGGGTGCACCATGTTACCCTTTCCAACCAACCTGCCACGAGGTAAACCGGACCGCTCTCTCTCTCTCCTTCCCTCTCTCATTGCTCCTGCTCAGTGGTTTGGGATAGGCATCTCCCTGCACTACCATGCCACTCTCAGGCCTGTGCACGGTTCAGGAGCCGGTGACGTTGCAGGGAGACGGCCGTTCTCCCCCCACATTTTTAAATCATCCGCACTTGCGGTCAAGACACTGTCGCGATCGCTGAGAACCAATTTCCCTAGCACAGAACACGAAGGGGGGGGTGTTTAGCAGAAGCAGAGCCCTGGCACAACACGCGCACACACACACACACACACACAAACAAATACTCTGAGAGACAGTCTACAGCATCCACAGGATCGGCAATCACACACCACAGCAAGTGCCAAGACCAAGTATGCTTGCACCCCTCCTGTAAAAATGAAGAAAATCAGCATTGTTTAGGTTCTCAGGCCACCGTGCCGTTCAACCTGTGATTGTGGCAGGTTGGAAAACAAAGTGCCCTCCCCCACCTGACTCAAAACCGCATGTTCTCTTAATGCACCCGCCACCCATCATTTAGACCCGTGACCGTAGTAGCGAACAATTTTGCGGCTGTAATCTCTGAAAGGGCATCTTAAGCTGGCCCAGATAGCAAGAGCATAAAGAAAGTGTCTGCCTAATCAGGATAGGGACACACAACACACAGTGACACACCAATTGTACTTCTTTGAAGTCACTGCACACAATTATCACATTTAACTCAGCACACATGCGATTCTCAGAGACAGGCACGCTTTTCACACTGGGTGCCCTTCAACCCTTTCAAAATTAATGTGCGGAAAGACTTAAATTGGCTTTTCCCATCTAGGTGCAGCCTAATCTGGGGAGAACCGATGAAGGTTATTAAAGACAGATACCCCGACATAACGTTTATTGAGGCGTAATTGGGCAACACAGCAGCAGAGTTGGTGCCTACCAGCGCCGGGGACCCAGGTTCAATCCTCACTAAGGGTGCTGTCTGTACGGAGTTACCATGTTCGTAAATTATCCCTAGTGCTTAGGATAGTGCTAGTGTGCGGGGATCGCTGGTCTGCACGGACATGGTGGGCCAAAGGGCCCACTTCCGCACTATATCTCTAAACTAAACGATTAATGGGGTCCATTTATGTTAAACCAGAACACACTGCGGTGGAATCTGGGGACCCTAACAAAGGTAGAAAGAGGATACACTTAGGGATTTAAAGATTAGCAACGAGCCCGACTCCATTTGAGCCGCTTTCACAGATGCTGTCTGCAGCCAAGAACTGGAATTATTGCAGTAAAGCGGATCTGGGGTGTGGCTGTAATCAGGAGGAGCAGTGGCGTCTCTGCACAAAGTGTTCTTCGTAATGCAAACAACGTAAGTTACTAAAGCTCGCAAGAGGCTTTTAGGGAGGCACATGGATTGTGCAGGGAATGGGGGGATTATATGCAGAGAGGTGAGGATAGTTTATCTTGGCATCATGCTTGGCACAGACATCAGGCATCATGTTTGGCACAGACCATGGGCCTGTTCTGTTCCTGTGCTGTGATCTTTTCCCCTCAATCATCTGTGATACATTCCCGATCACAAATTTGCCAAATCATTTCTCTCCCCTTAGCTGGGAAAATGCACCATTGCTCCCCCTAATCACCACCGGCAGCAGGTCGGCGCGGCAGTAGAGTTGCCGCCTTACAGCGCCAGAGACCCGGGTTCAATCCTGACTGCGAGTGCTGTCTGTATGGAGCTTGTATGTCCTCTCCGCTTCTTTTAGTGCTCCGGTTTCCTCCCACAGCACAAAGACATACAGGTTTGTAGGTTTACTGTCTTTGGCAAAGATCATAATTTATTCCTAGTGTGCGGATGATGGTATTGTATGGGCGATTGTTGATCGGGGCGGACTCGGTGGGCTGAAAGACCTGTTTCCGCACTGTATCTCTATAGTCTGTTCTGGGGGTGGAGGACGGGGGGGGGGGGGGGGGGGGGGGGAGAACGGGACTCTTCCTGTGGCATCATAGTGAACATCCTCATATGACCTTCATATCCCAACGTTGTCTGGTGCTTTGGGGCGTGGACGGGAGTGCTCCTTTTGTATAACCCCCGGTTGTACAGCGGGGCTAGTTGACCACTGCAACAGGCCAGTGACCCGAGATCGTCATTATTGGGTGCAAATTGCAGGAGGGTAGAATGCCAACGAGACCTCCGTCAGCAGAGTAAGCCTCATGGCAGACGTCCTCTGCCCAAAAGCCCCCCCCCCCAGGCATCACCCTAGTGTTGTACAACTACAAGCCAAGGATTTCAGAAGGACAGTCACACAGTTCCAGGCAAAACAAAAACACTTGCCTGGCCACATTCATCCAAATCCAAGCAAAAACAGGGCCTCTTTCCCACAAATACATTCTCAAGGTGTGTATAAAAAACAGGGTACCTGCCCCCGTCTTAAAGCCCAGCTGAGGTAGGAACAAGCCTGCTTGTCTTTTAAATTTTACACCCCATTTTGCTGAGATAGGAAGATGCCTGTTCCATCTTTTAGCTTTAACCTAGCGATCTCCCCACACCCCGCTCCTCAGGGGTAGTAACAAGCCCGTTCTGCCTTTTAGTTTTTACTCAGCGAGCCCCCCGCCCCCCGCTGAGGTAGGAAGAATCCTGTTCCGTCATTTTTGCTTTTACCCAATGATTCCCTACACCCAGCTTTGCCGAGATAGGATGATGCCAGCTCCATCTTTTAGCATTTACCCAGCGATCCCCTGCACCCAGCTCCGCTGAGGTAGCAACGAGCCGGTTCCGTCGCTTAGCTTTTACCCTGCGAGCCCCCACTCCTGTTCCGTCTTTTGATTGAACGAATGCTTGAGAAATTCTGTGCTTGCGTAACCAAGTTACACAATCGTTACCACATAAAGGGTGCTGACAAAGTTTAGCTTTTAGTTTTTACCCAGTGATCCCCTACACCCCGCTTTGCCGAGGGGAAGATGCCCGTTCCGTCTATTAGCTTCTACCCAGCGATCACCCCCACCCCACTCCAATAAGGCAGGAACAATCCTGTTCCGACTTTTAGCTTTTACCCAACAATATCCCGCTCCAGATTTACCCGTTACCCAGCGACCCCCCCCCACTCCCCACCTCAAGCCAGCGCATGTTACAACGTTACTTACTGCGGCGTTGGCTTGTGCCGGACACTACTGCTCCGAGATCTGGGCGGTGCCAAGGGTAGATTCATCAATGGGCGCCACCATGCTCCAGGTGGCTCCGGTGACGCAGGCGATGTTGTTGGCTGCGGCCGCCGCCGCCACGCTCTCTGCCATCCCCGCCTGGGTCGTGAGGCAGGCGTGCCCCACCGCTCCCACTGGCTTGCGGGCCACCGATACGTACCTACTGATGTTATCGTCCATGTACTTCTCGGCCTGGTACTTTGGCACGGTGAGTGGGGACAGGCGGGTGCGCTCGTACAGCTGGGAGCAGCTGTTGGTGGCGGCAGCGGCCGTGGCTGCAGCTGCCGCCGCGGCGGTGATGGCCAGGCGGTTGGGGCTCCTCTCTCTGGTGTAGTCGACCGTCGTGTAGCCGGCGGCGGTGGAGGCCGCCTGGTAATCCTCGTAGTAGTCGTAGTAGGAGCCGTGGCTGTAATCGTAGTCGTAGTACGAGTAGTAGGACGGGTAGTATTGGGACGCAAGCTGGTACTGGCTGTACTGGTTGAGGCGGAGAGAGTGGCAATCTCGGGCCTGGTGGCCCTGCCTCCCACAGCGCTGGCACACCTCCCGCTGCCCCCCAGCCTTGCCGTAGGTCGACCTGGAGAGCTGCACCCTCAGCTTGTTCCCCAGGAAGTCATGGCCATCTAGACTGCCAATGGCTTTGAGCGCATCTTCTTCTTTCTCCATGTGGACAAAGGCATAATCTGAAAAACACGGGGAACAGGAAATTACACCTCACGTCAGGCAAAGCGATACGTGCGCCCCATCACTGCGTAGACACCAGCGGGCACGCAGCGACGGGCACAACACATTGACTTTACATACTAGAGATACGAGTCCGTGCCGACCAGCAGTAAAACCCCATACATTAGAACTATCCTACACACTAGGGACAATTTACAACTTTACCGAAACCAATTAAACTACAAACCCACACGTCTTTGGAGCAAGGAAGGAAACTGGAGCTCCGTGATAAAACCTACACGGTCACAGGTAGACCGTACAGACAGCACCAAACACTGGCTTGTGGTGCTGTAAGGCAACAGCTCTACCACTGCGCCACTGTGTGCAACCAAAGACAGTCCATCGTCCATAGTTGAGGTTAGTGTTAGTTGAGGCAGGTACTATCACAATGTTTAAGAAAGGTACAAGAGGGGGATAAATTTAGAGGGATATGGGCCAAATGCAGGCAGGTGGCACTAGGGTAGATGGGTCATGTTGGTCAGTGTAGGCAGGTTGGGCCGAAGGGCCCGTTTCCTCACCGTATGACTATGGCCAGAGGCCGGTTATCCTGCCGTACGTGGAGTACTTTCCACCAGTCCGCAGGAGTAGAAATACAGTGCTACTTGGGGGGTTCGTCACCAGGAGAGGCACAGTGGCAAAGCTGCTGCCTCACAGTGCCAGAGACCCGGGTTCAATACCGTCCTCGGGTGCTGTCTGTGTGGAGTTCGCACATTGACCCTGTAACTGCGTGGGTTTCCTCCGGGTGCTCCGGTTCCCTCCCACATCCCAAAGACGTGCAGGTTTGTGGGTTAATTGGGACTCTGCAAATTGCCTCCAGTGTGTAGGGAGTGGATGAGAAAGTGGGACAATATAAAACTAGCGCGGACGGTTGATCGATGGTCGGCGACGACTCGGTGGGAGGAAGGGCGTGGGTTTCCATGCTGTAACTAAGTGGAGTAAACCAAGAACAATCCCATCCACTAGTTCATCCCGACCGGCCACACACAGTGGGTGCACTGTGCACCAGCTACGCTCGACAGTTAACTTGTTGGGGGAGTGCAGCTATTGGAGCCGCTGCCTCCCAGTGCCAGAGACCCGGGTTCAATCCTGACCTCAGGTGGAGTAGTTTGCATGTTCTCCATGACCGGGTGGCCGTCTCCAGGTGCTCCAATTTCTTCCCGTCCAAAAAACAAGTATGCTAATTGACTGCTGCAAATTGCCTCTGGTCTACTGGCGAGTGGCAAAATCTGGGAGGTGGGAAAAGGGTTTATGAGAATGTGGAGAGAATAGAACACGTTTAACGTTGGATCGATGGAAATGGGCGATCGATGGTCGGGACGGATATTGATGGGCGATTTCCGTGCTGCGTGTCTTTACGATCGCCCTTTTCAAACCTGTAACATCTGGTGGCACGGTGTCGCAGCGGTAGAGTTGCTGCCTCACAACGCCAGAGACCCGGGTTCCATCCTGACTGCCGGTACAAAATGTGCACGTTCTCCCCTTGATCTTCTGCGGGATCTCCGGTTTCTTCCCACTCCAATGATGTACAGGGTTGTAGGTTAAACGGCTTGGTACAATTGTAAATTGCCCCTAGTGTGCGTAGGATAGTGTAAGTGTGCGGGGGTCAGCACTGACTCGGTGGGCCGAAGAGCCTGTTTTCCACGCTGTATCTCTAAACTAATCTCCCATTAACAAACAAAACGATAACAGACATGGAAATACCTCCCAAATACACCTACCCCAGGCTAAAAAACACAGCAACAGCTTCTCTTTATGATCACATTGTTTAACAATGCCATGGGAATACCTTCATTTGATAATATTCAATGGCCACCACCTGTTTCCAAGGGGGTAATTGCGACAGGGGAATAATGATAATGACTCAAATTCAACATATGCTTAATTGAATAAATGGAAAGCTACAAACAGCACTGGCATATTCCCTTGACTACATACCTCATTCTGTTAATAAACAAGGAAAAGCGGTTAACAAAAAGACAACAGTCTGGAGTTATGGCGGAACAGGCACCATTTTTAGACCTTAAGACTTTAGATATAGAGCATGGAAACAGGCCCTTCGGCCCACCGAGTCTGCGTCGACCACTGTTCACCCGTACACTAACACTATCCTATGGGTCTTTGTCCCAAACATTATGGAGGGCACTGTACATGGATAGGAAAGCTTCAGAGGGATATGGGCCAAACGTGGATGGGTGAGATTAACTTTGATGGGACAACTTGATCGGTACGGATGGGTTGGGCTGAAGGGCCTGTGTCCACGCTGTACAAGCCTAGGGCTCTATGACTTCCTCAAGAAGGAAAAGGGTTTGGACAAGTAACGGAGGCCGCCGTGACATCACCGGGAAAGCCCTCTATCTCCAGATCTACTGTATCCGCTATTCCAGATGTGGACTCCTAAATATCGGCGATGCAAAGCACAGCCTCGTCCACGGTTTCGCTGAACAGCTACGCTCAGCCCGTCCAGGCCTACTCGATCTCCTGGTTTCCAAACACTTTAACTCCGCTTACCCACTCCCATACTGAACTTTCTGTCCTGGGCCTCCTCCACTGTCGGAGTGAGGCCCAACGCAAATTGGAGCAGCAGCACCTCATATTTCGCTTGGGCAGCACACAACCCAGCGGTGTGAATATTGATTTATCTAACTTCAAGTAACCCCTGCTATCCTTCTCTCTCCATCCCTTCCCCACTCTACGTCTCTGACTAATTTCACTGTCCTCCTGATTAATTTTGCTGATTGTATTCCTGTCTACACACTAATGAAGATGGGGCATGTTGGTCAGTATGGTCTAGAGAGCTACCTCATTGGACACCCTCGGACTATCTTTGATTGGAGTTTACCTTGCACTAAATGTTATTCCCTTATCATGTATCTGTACAGTCCACATGTATAGGAAGGAACTGCAGATGCTGGTTTGCACCAAAGAGACATAAAAAGCTAGAGTAACAGCGCTGGAGAAAAGGAATAGGCGACGTTTCGAAACGTCGAAACATCACCCATTCCTTTTCTCCAGAGATGCCGTCTGACCCGCTAAGTTACTCCAGCTTTTTGCATCTATCTCATAGTTGTAGGTTAAATGGCTAAATATAATTATAAATTAGCCCCAGTGTGTAGGATAGTATAAGTAGGCAGGGATCGTTGGTCGGCGAAGACTCTGTGGACGAAGGGCCTGTTTCTGCGCGGTATCTCTAAGCTAAACCCGTACTAATCTAGTATCTGTCAATCTCCGCCTTTATAATGCCCATCGACCTGTCCTCCAGTCTTCCATGGTAATGAATTCAACAGGTTCACCACCCTCTGACTAAAGAAATTCTTCCTCATGTCTATTCTAAAGGCACGCCCTTTTATTCTGAGGCTGTGCCCTCTGGTCCTAGACTGTCCTACAAGTGGAAACAATCTCTCCACATCCACTGGGCTATTAAACACTACAACCGCCAAATAAGCTCTGAACTACATAAACTTGGGGGCATTGGTTTTGTCCTTTTGCACTATTATCGTTTGTATGTGTATTTATGTGTAAATATGAAAAAAACTGCAGATGCTGGTATAAATCGAAGGTAGACAAAAAATGCTGAAGTAAGATATTGTTTACAGAGTACAATGTTTATATATTCTGTTGTGCTATTGCAAGTAAGAATGTCATTGTTCTATATGGGACACTTGCAAAAACACTTGACTCTATCCAGGCCTTTCACTATCAAGAGTCAAGTATGCATATATACTATCAAGAGAGTGTTATTGTCATGTGTACACACACATATATATATATATACATACACACACTGTCAAGTGAATTTTACAGTCAAGAGTTTTCCCGTCATGTATACACACACACACACGTACTATTGACACTACTCTATCCAGGCCTTTCACTATCAAGTCAAGAGTTTATTGTCATGTGTGTGTGTGTGTAGGAAGGAACTGGAGATGCTGGTTGAAAATAAAGATAGACACAAAATGCTGGAGTAATTCAGCGGGACAGGTAGCATATCTGGAGAGAAGGAATGGGTGATACATATATATATATATACATATACATACATACACACACACGACTTGACTATTTAGGACTTTCACTATCAAGAGAGTTTTAATGACATGTGCCCATACAATAAAACTCTTGATAAAGGCTTGGGTATTCGTCAAGCGTATACACACATATACACACATATATATATATACACACATATATATATATATACATATATATACATATATATATGTATGCGCACACACACATATATTGTATGTACACACACACACACACTAAAACTCTCTATTACGAAAGGCCTGGACAGTTTAGTCAATAGCATGTTTGAATGTATGTGTATATGTATGTATGCGTGCGCATATACATATATATATACACACAATACATGTAGAGATATATATACACACAATACATGTAGAGATATATATACACACACAATTAGTTTCACACACATGCAATTACACACATTACATACACACAATTGCGCACACAATTGTACACAAACACAATTACACACAAACACAATTACACACACACAATTGCAAACAAACACATTCACACACAAAATTACACACACAAACACAATTATACACAAACAAAATTGCACGCACAAAAACACACAAAATTACACACAAACACAATTGCACATAACACAACACACAACTGCACACACACACGCAAAAAAAAATTACAAACAATTACACACGCACACAATTACTCATATAAACACAATTGCACACAAACACAATTGCACACAAACACAATTACACAACACAATTACACACAAACACAATTACACAACACAATTACACACACACACAATTGCACACAAACACAATTACACACACACAATTACACACACAAACACAATTGCACAAACACAATTACACACACACACAATTGCACACAAACACAATTACACACAAACACAATTACACACACACACAATTGCACACACAAACACAATTACACAAACACAATTGCACACAAACACAATTGCACACACAAACACAATTACACACACAAACACAATTGCACAAACAAACACACACAAACACAATTGCACAAACACAATTACACACAAACACAATTACACACACAAACACAATTACACACAAACACAATTACACACACAAACACAATTACACACAAACACAATTGCACACAAACACAATTACACACAAACACAATTACACACGCAATTGCACACACATACAAACAATATCACACACACAATATATATATATATATGTGTATGTACACACACATATAAACATCATTGGGTCAGTTACGTGGCCACGGATTCATGACCTTCGGTGAATCATGAAGTTTATACCTTTGACGATGTCGCACTCGACCACGCGGCCGTACTCCTCGAACTTGGCCCGCAGCTCCTGGTTGGTGCAGCTGGGCGCCAGGCTGCCCACGTACACCTTGGTGACGGCCATGGTGGAGGCGGAGGGCGACGGCCGGGGCCGCGACTCGGCCACGTTCAGCTTCTGCCCGTGCAGCTCGTACTGGTTGAGGGCGGCGATGGCCTGAGCCGCCTCCTCGGGGCTGTCCATGTGCACGAAGCCGTAGTGGCGGATGATGTCGCACTCCCTCACCGTGCCGTAGTACTCGAACAGCGTCCGCAGCTCCTCCACCGTGCCCTCGGTCGGTATGTTCCCTACAAAAATCTTCATATTTGTTTTTAACTAACTCACTCTCACGCTCTCCCCCCTCTACTTTATTTTTTACCTCAGCTACTCGGGTTAGAGTGTGGCGGTTGTTGATTTTTTTTAAATTTGGAAGCGAAAGTGAAGCGTCGCCGCCGCTGCTGCTGCTGCACAAAATGGCGCCGGTATCAACGTTCGTTCGGGAGGCCTTGGGGGTGGTGGGCGGGGCGACCCTGGTGACGGACGGTCGCTTCGGCCAATCGGCGTCCGGCACCCTCCCGCCGCCAAGGGGGGCCGGCCAATCGGGTGGCGGTTATGCCGCCCAAGTCCCGCCCTCCGCCTGCTACCTCCGCCGGAAGGGGGCGTACCGAGCGGGCGGGCTCCCGGTCCCCGCTTGAAGCCCATTTGCCGGCCGCCATTTTGTATTCCAAAAAGAGCGGGAGGGGGGGAGGGGGAGGTGGAGGTGGAGGGGAGGGGAGGAATAAAGAGGCAAACTTCACTCCCAACTAGATAGATAGATGGATAGATAGAGGGATAGAGAGAGGGATAGAGAGAGGGATGGAGAGAGGGATGGAGAGAGGGATGGAGAGAGGGATGGAGAGAGGGATGGAGAGAGGGATGGAGAGAGGGATGGAGAGAGGGATGGAGAGAGGGATGGAGAGAGGGATGGAGAGAGGGATGGAGAGAGGGATGGAGAGAGGGATGGAGAGAGGGATGGAGAGAGGGATAGAGAGGGATAGAGAGGGATAGAGAGAGGGATAGAGAGAGGGATAGAGAGAGAGAGGGTTAGAGAGAGAGAGGGTTAGAGAGAGAGAGGGTTAGAGAGAGGGTTAGAGAGAGAGAGGGTTAGAGAGAGGGATAGAGAGAGGGATAGAGAGAGGGATAGAGAGAGAGGGATAGAGAGAGGGATAGAGAGAGAGGGATAGGGAGAGAGGGATAGAGAGAGGGATAGAGAGAGGGAGAGGGTTAGAGAGAGGGATAGAGAGAGGGAGAGGGTTAGAGAGAGGGATAGAGAGAGGGTTAGAGAGAGAGAGGGTTAGAGAGAGGGATAGAGAGAGAGGGTTAGAGAGAGGGATAGAGAGAGGGAGAGGGTTAGAGAGAGGGATAGAGAGAGGGTTAGAGAGAGAGAGGGTTAGAGAGAGGGATAGAGAGAGAGAGGGTTAGAGAGAGGGATAGAGAGAGAGGGATAGAGAGAGGGATGGAGAGATGGATGGAGAGATGGATGGAGAGATAGAGAGAGGGATAGAGAGGGATAGAGAGGGAAAGAGAGATGGATGGAGAGATGGATGGAGAGATAGAGAGAGAGGGATAGAGAGAGAGAGAGAGATGGATAGAGAGAGAGAGGTGGATAGAGAGAGAGAGATGGATAGAGAGAGAGAGAGATGGATAGAGAGAGAGAGAGAGAGAGATGGATAGAGAGAGAGAGAGATGGATAGAGAGAGAGAGAGATGGATAGAGAGAGAGAGATGGATAGAGAGATAGATGGAGAGAGAGATGGATAGAGAGAGAGATGGATAGAGAGATAGATGGAGAGAGAGATGGATAGAGAGAGAGAGATGGATAGAGAGAGAGATGGAGAGAGAGATGGATAGAGAGAGAGATAGAGAGAGAGATGGATCGAGATAGATGGATAGAGATGGATAGATATATATATAGAGAGAGAGATAGATAGATAGATAGATAGATAGATAGATAGATAGATAGATAGATAGATAGATAGATAGAGATCTATATCTATATCTATCTAGTGTAAGAAAATAACTGCAGATGCTGGTACAAATCGAAGGTATTTATTTCACAAAATGCTGGAGTAACTCAGCAGGTCGGGCAGCATCTCAGGGGAGAAGGAATGGGTGACGTTTCGGGTCGAGACCCTTTTTCACCCGAAATGTCATATCATATCATATATCTACAGCTGGAAACAGGCCTTTTCGGCCCTCCAAGTCCGTGCCGCCCAGCGATCCCCGTACATTAACACTATCCTACACCCACTAGGGACAATTTTTACATTTACCCAGCCAATTAACCTACATACCTGTACGTCTTTGGAGTGTGGGAGGAAACCGAAGATCTCGGAGAAAACCCACGCAGGTCAAGGGGAGAACGTACAAACTCCTTACAGTGCAGCACCCGTAGTCAGGATCGAACCTGCGTCTCCGGCGCTGCATTCGCTGTAAAGCACTACCGCTGCGCCACCGTGCCGTGTCACCCATTCCTTCTCTCCCGAGATGCTGCCTGACCTGCTGAGTTACTCCAGCATTTTGTGAATAAATAGATAGATAGATAGATAGATAGATGGAGATAGATAGAGATAGATAGATAGATAGATAGATAGATAGATAGATAGATAGATAGATAGATAGATAGATATAATAATAATAATTTTATTTGTCATATGTAGTTTGGCACAGGGTCAACAATACAATGAAATGTATTTGACAAGACAACGGGTCACCTCAGCAGTAATATTCCAATGATAAATAAGATTAAAAAGACATTAGTAAGGTAAAAAGACAATATTAAAATAATCAACATATATGATTTGAAATGTGTTTATGAGTTCAGAAGCCTAATAGGCTGATGGTGGAAACTGTTCTTAAGTCCGGTGATTTTGTCGTGGTTACCGGTGTTCAAAATGAAGCAGATGACACGGAGAATTCTTCAAGAAGTTCAAAGCCTTTATTTGCAAACAACGGCTGGAACAATCAGGATGTCAGCCATACTCATGTATCGTATGCCTGACGGTAACAAGGAGAACAGCCTGCGTGCTGGGTGGCTGTGGTCCTTGATGATGCTGCGTGCCTTCTGCAGGCACCGCCGGTAGACAGTTGCCAGTGATGTGCTGTGCCGTCTTCACCACTCTGCAACCGCAAAAGCGCGGTCACCCCTGAGCTTAAGCCTAGACCGCGGGATAGTCAGTAGCCCCAAGTCGGCCGACCTGAGGGACCTGGAAATAGAGTGGTGGGTTAGAAGATTTTTGATATAGGGGGGGGCAAGCCCGTTTAGGGCTTTGTATGTGAATAGGAGGAGCTTGAAGTTGATTCTGTACCATACTGGGAACCAGTGGAGAGAGGCCAGAATCGGGGTGATGTGGTCCCTTTTACGGGTACCCGTCAGGAGTCTCGCTGCGGCGTTTTGGACCAATTGCAGGCGGGACAGGGATGATTGGCTGATCCCAGTGCGTAGGGAGTTGCAGTGGTCTAGGCGGGAGGAAATGAATGCGTGGATGATTTTTTTCAATGTCGTCAAATTGGAGGAATGGTTTGATTTTAGCTACGGTACGAAGCTGACTTCTCCCACAGCGTTGACTTGCTTGTCAAACTTTAATGCAGAGTCAAATATCACGCCAAGGTTTTTGACATGCGGTTGGACTAGGGAGGATAGGCTTCCAAGGCTGCCTGTTGTCGTTTTGATGGAGTCGGGGGGGGGGAGGGGGGAATAGGATGACCTCAGACTTGCTCTCGTTTATAGACAATAGGTGCAGGAGGAGGCCCTTCGAGCCAGCACCGCCATTCAATGTGATCATGGCTGATCATTCTCAATCACTACCCCGTTCCTGCCTTCTCCCCATACCCCCTGACTCCGCTATCCTTAAGAGCTCTATCTAGCTCTCTCTTGAATGCATTCAGAGAATTGGCCTCCACTGCCTTCTGAGGCAGAGAATTCCACAGATTCACAACTCTCTGACTGAAAAAGTTTTTCCTCACCTCAGTTCTAAATAGCCTACCCCTTATTCTTAAACTGTGTGGCCCCTTGTTCTGGACTCCCCCAACATTGGGAACATGTTTCCTGCCTCTAACGTGTCCAACCCCTTAATAATCTTATACGTTTCGATAAGATCTCCTCTCATCCTTCTAAATTCCAGTGTATACAAGCCTAGTCGCTCCAGTCTTTCAACATATGACAGTCTCGCCATTCCGGGAATTAAGCTAGTAAACCTACGCTGCACGCCCTCAATAGCCTTCCTTAGTTGAAGGAAGTTCTGTGCCATCCAACATTTTATGTCCTCAAGGCAGTGCATGAGGCTGATTAAATGTGACCGGTTGTTGGGTTCAGGGGGAGATAAAACCCAACTGGACAACGACTCCCACCCCATGCAGGACAGTGTCACTGCACTGAGTAGCTCCTTCAGTGACAGACTCCTTCACCCCAAGTGTGTGAAGGAGAGATATAGGAGGTCCTTCCTTCCCGCTGCTGTGAGACTGCACAACCAGCACTGCTCCCAGCAGACCAGTCAACAGACCAGTCAACAGTAACAGTAACAGTAAAGAAAAAACACAGCAAATGATGACATTTACCCTTATCTTTATTTTTATTTATAATGAATGTCTCTTGCTATCCACTTTGCCGCTGTAACACCGAGCAAATAAAAAGGAATATATTATTATATTCATCAGTCTGAAGAAGGGTCTTGACCCAAAACGTCACCCATTCCTTCTCTCCCGAGATGCTGCCTGACCTGCTGAGTTACTCCAGCATTTTGTGAATAAATACCTTCGAGTTGTACCAGCATCTGCAGTTATTTTCTTATATTATATATATTATTATATACAGACGCTGAGAATGTGTATTGCAGAATTTTTATTTTGTATGTATTTTTTATTCTGAATTAAATTTATGTTTGGAAATTTAAAAATGGTGGCTTTTGCTATCCTTTCGCGAACATCATCCATAGTCCCGAGAGCACCTCCTGCTGGCGGAAGAAGAAAACGTCCAACGGAAATCGCCGTGGACCGACTTTTATTTATGGTCTTACAGCACGCAAACAGGCCCTTCGGCCCAACTTGCCCATGCCGACAAACATGCCCCATCCACACTGGTCTCGCCTGCCCGAGTTTGGCCCATGTCCCTCGCAACCTTGCCAATAATAATAATAATAATAATGCATTACATTTGTAGAGCGCTTTTCTAAACACTCAAAGACGCTTTACAGGGTTTACTAAAACATAAAAGAAAAGAAATAGATAAATAAGTAAACGAAGAGAAAAGGAAAAAGAAGGTGAGGTGACCTTCAGTGGTTGAAGGCAGTGCTGAACAGGTGAGATTTCAGTGATGTTTTGAATGTGGTGAGTGAGGAGGAGTCTCTGACGGTTTGGGGTAGTGAGTTCCATAGGGTGGGAGCAGCGATGGAGAAAGCCCTGTCCCCCCAGGATCTGAGTTTGGTCCGGATGGGGAGGGGACAGGAGGTTGGCAGCAGCAGAGCGGAGGGTACGGGTTGGAGTGTGTCTGTGGAGGAGGTCAGTCAGGTAGGATGGGGCCAGGTTATGGAGGGCTTTGTAGGTCACGAGGAGGATTTTGTACTGGATTCTCTGGGGGATGGGGAGCCAGTGGAGCTTGAAAAGGACGGGGGTGATATGGTCACGGATCGGGGTGTGGGTGAGTAGACGGGCAGCGGAGTTCTGGATGTGTTGGAGTTTGTTGATGATTTTTGAGGGTGAACCATAGAGGAGGCTGTTGCAGTAGTCCAGACGGGAGGTGATGAAGGCGTGGATGAGGGTTTCAGCAGCTGTGGAGGAGAGGGATGGGCGGAGACGGGCGATGTTTTTGAGGTGGAAGAAGGCTGTCTTTGTGATGTGTTTGACGTGTTTGTCGAAGGAGAGGGTTTGATCAAAGATGATTCCAAGATTCCGGATGTGAGGGGAGGTGGATACTGGGAGACCATCAATATTGAGGATGAAGTTCTGGGTGGATTTGGTGAGCGTTTTTGGACCAATGATGATGATTTCAGATTTGTTGCAGTTGAGTTTGAGGAAATTTGATTGAAGCCAAGATTTTATTTCAGTGATGAAGGCGTGGATGAGGGTTTCAGCAGCTGTGGAGGAGAGGGATGGGCGGAGACGGGCAATGTTTTTGAGGTGGAAGAAGGCTGTCTTGGTGATGTGTACCCATCGCAAATGTCTTTTAAACGTGCCAATGGTACCTCCTCTGGCAGGTAACTTTCCGCACACCCACCAGCCTCTGTGTGAAAAGGTTGCCCCTCAGGCTCCTGTTAAATGGGGTTTCTCCGGGTGCTCCGGTTTCCCACCCAGGTCCCCATATCGTGAATATCACGTTCCACAGTCTAGGAGCTGCAACCGCAAAAGAGGACCGCTGCACCACCGTGCCTGTGTTTGTGTGCGTGGATCGCTGTTCGGTGCAGTCTCGGCGGGCTGAAAGGCCAGGTTCCGTGCTGTATCTCTAATCTAAACTAAACTTAACAGGATCTCGACCCAAAACGTCACCCATTCCTTCTCTCCAGAGGTGCTGCCTGTCCCGCTGAGTTACTCCAGCATGTTTGTATCTATCGAACTGCGGTTCCTTCCTACACATTAGTACGTATAACTCTCGTGACTCTCTCCCACGCACCCTCTTCCACTTGAGGGGGGGGGGGGGGCTCGTTGACACTTACCGAATAGTGAGCGGCCTGGATAGAGTGGATGTGGAGAGGATGTTTCCACTAGTGGGAGAGTCTAGGACTATAGTATAAGATTATTAAGGGGTTGGACACGTTAGAGGCAGGAAACATGTTCCCGATGTTGGGGTGAGTCCAGAACCAGAGGCCACACAGTTTAAGAGTAAGGGGTAGGCCATTTAGAACGGAGATGAGGAAAAACTTTTACAGTCAGAGAGTTGTGAATCTGTGGAATTCTCTGCCTCAGAAGGCAGTGGAGGCTAATTCTCTGAATGCACTCAAGACAGAGCTAGATAGATCTCTTAAGGATAGCGGAGTCAGGGGGTACGGGGAGAAGGCAGGAACGGGGTACTGATTGAGAATGATCAGCCATGATCACATTGAATGGTGGTGCTGGCTCGAAGGGCTGAATGGCCTACTCCTGCACCTATTGCCTATTGACTAGAGGTCACAGCCTCAGAATTGAAGGATGTTCCTTTAGGAAGGAGATGAAGGGAAATTTCCTTAGTCAGAGGGTGATGAATCTGTGGGATTCTTTGCCACTGAAGGCTGTGGAGGCCAAGTCAGTGGATATTTTTACGGCAGACATTCTTGATTAGAGCGGGTGTCAGGGGTTATGTGGAGAAGACAGGAGAATGGGGTTAGACAATAGGTGCAGTAGGCCATTCGGCCCCTCGAGCCAGCACCACCATTCAATGTGATCATGGCTGATCATTCTCAATCAGTACCCCGTTCCTGCCCTCTCCCCATACCCCCTGACTCCGCTATCCTTAAGAGCTCTATCTAGCTCTTTTAGATTTAGATTTTGAGGTACAGCGCAGAAACAGGCCCTTCGGCCCACCGGGTCCGCGCCGCCCAGCGATCCCCGCACACTAACACTATCCTACACCCACTAGGGACAATTTTTACATTTGCCCAGCCAAATGAATGCATTCAGAGAATTGGCCTCCACCGCCCTCTGAGGCAGAGAATTCCACAGATTCACAACTCTCTGACTGGGAGGGAGAGATAGCCATGATTGAATGGTGGAGCAGGCTTGATGGGCCGAAAGGCCTAATTCTGCTCCTATCACTTACGACCTTAAAGAGACACAAAGCGAAACTGCAAATTAACATTATGTTTATTAACTTATATCAGAATACAAAACTAAGGGTCACATTTTAAGGTCGGGTCTCCAAGGAGTGGGGGAAACTTGATCGCCAGAAAGCGTCTGTGTTTGTTCAACACTCGGGATGCCAGATAGAGACCCCGGTTTCCAGCCTGTATTCGGCATTGTCTGGTCAAGATTAAGTTGTACCCCAATCGATTGAAGACCTGGCCCTGATTTCTGGAGAGCAAATGCCACCTCTCCGACATCCCGTCAAACACAACATGAGTTTAAACGAAGCTCCCTCTACACAAACCCATCACCCGCCCCTGGGGTGGAGGGGAATCCACAAGGGCATGGTGCCGCCAAGGATGGGCGCGAGGTCAAGGGGTGGGCGAGAGGGCAAGGCATGGGCGTGAGGTCAAGCCATGAAGTCAAGTCTCGGCGTGAAGTCAGGGGTGGGCAAAAGAAGGGCTTACATTCAAGGGATTGGCGTAAGGTCAAGTATGGGCGCGAGGTCAAAGGGGGGGGCGAGAGGTCAAAGTGAGGAGTGTGAGGTCAAAGGGGCGAGAGGTCAAAGGGGGAGGGAGGTCAAAAGGGTGGGTGAGAGGTCAAGGGGGGGCGAGTGGGCAAGGGTGGGTGAGAGGTTAAAGGGGGGGGCGAGAGGGAAGGGATGGGCGTGAGGTCAAGGGATGGGTGAGAGGGAAGGCGGGGCGTGAGGTCAAAGGGGGCGAGAGATCAAGGGGTGGGCGAGAGGTCAAAGGGGAGAGAGGTCAAAGGGGTGGGCAATAGGGTAAGGGTGGGGCGAGAGGGAAGGGGGGCGAGAGGGAAGGGGGGGGCGAGAGGGCAAGGGATGGGCAAGGTCAAGGGTGGGCGAGAGGGCAAGGGTGGGGCGCGAGTGGTCAAGTATGGGCGAGGTCAGAGCATGGCCGTGTGTCGCAGCAGTGCCCCCCGCAGGCCGGGAGGACCCCACTAGGGCAGCCGCTTCAGGCTGTGCAGCGACTCTGCGCAGCTCCTGATCAGGCCGCAGAGCTGGGCGCTGTACTCGACGGAGGCCGCCCGCTCCAGCTCCCCGCTGGCCCAGGCCATCTTCCGCAGCAGGGCCCGCTCCGCCTGCCCCGGGGTGCCGGCCAGGCCGGGGGCGAGGGCGGGGGCGGGCCGGGGCGCGGGCGCCGCTGTCTCGTCGGGCAGCGGGTGGGAGCGGGCGGAGGGAGGCGGACCCCCGGCGGTGCCCAGCGACAGGTCCTGCGGGCACAGGCTGAACGGGTGCCCGGGCTCCCCGTTGTACAGGCGCTGCCTCTCCCTCACCTGAGTCAGGGCCGCCTGTGGGTTCAGGGCTGTGGACATAACAGCGGGGACACAGTGAGAGTCAAGTGTGTCACTAAACTAGACCACGCTGGGCACAAACCTCTCCTGCATTGGTACAGCACCCTCTCCTCCACCCCCCCTCCCTCCACTCCCTCAACCCCCTTATCCTCCCTCCCTTCCTCCCACCCTCCACTCCATCTCCCTCAACCCCCTTACCCTCCCTCCTCCCTCCACCTCCCACCCTCCACCCTCCCCTCCCCCCTCCCCTCCCCCCTCCTCCACTCCATCTCCCTCAACCCCCTTATCCTCCACCCCCTCCCATCCTCCCCCTCCCTCAACTCCCTTATCCTCCCTTCCCCCCTCCCTCCCCTCCACTCCATCTCCCTCAACCCCCTATCCTCCCTCCCTCCACCCCCTCCCCTCCATCTCCCTCAACCCCCCTATCCTCCCTCCCCTCCCCCACTCCACTCCATCTCCCTCAACCCCCTTACCCTCCCTCCTTCCTCCCCCTCCCTCCACCCCCTCCCTTCCTCCCCCTTCCCTCCCCCCCCCCCACTCCATCAACCCCCTTATCCTCCCTCCCCCTCCATCCCTTCCTCCCCCCTCCATGTTTTGGCTGAGCGTTGAAGAGTATAGTGTATCTGATCTGTTTGGATAGCATGCACAAGAATGCTTTCCACTGCACCTGGGTGCCCCGTGACAATAATACACCTAAACCACTTAGCCTGTCACCGCACAGATGCTGCTGTGAATGTTTACCATTCCAAGCGCGGGCTCGGCGATCATTTCGCCGAACACCTCTGCTCGGTCCGCCTAAACCTACCCGATCTAAACACTTCAACTCCCCCTCCCACTCCCAGTCTGACCTTTCTGTCCTGGGCCTCCTCTATTGTCAGAGTGAGGCCCAGCGCAAATTGGAGGAACAGCACCTCATATTTCGCTTGGGCAGCTTACACCCCAGCGGTATGAACATTGACTTCTCTAACTTCTCGTCACCCTTGCTTTCCCTCCCTCTCCATCCCTTCCCCTGCCCCCCGACCAGTCTGACTGTCCCCGTTTACAATAGACAACAGGTGCAGGAGTAGGCCATTCGGCCCTTCGAGCCAGCACCGCCATTCAATGTGATCATGGCTGATCATTCTCAATCAGTGCCCTGTTCCTGCCTTCTCTCCATACCCCCTCACTCCGCTATCCTTAAGAGCCCTATCTAGCTCTCTCTCGAATGCATCCAGAGAATCGGCCTCCACTGCCTTCTGAGGCAGAGAATTCCACAGATTCACAACTCTCTGACTGAAAATGTTTTTCCTCATCTCCGTTCTAAATGGCCTACCCCTTATTCTTAAACTGTGTGGCCACGCTTTATCTCTGTTTGTTTTGTTGTTACCTTCTCCTGACTAACAATGATCTATTCATTAAAGATCCCTTGATCTCCACCCCCTTTGTCTCATTTTCACACCTTGCTCTTCCTTATCTCTGCATCTCCCTCTCCCCTCTCAATCTGAAGAAGGGTCTCGACCCGAAACGTCACCCATTCCTTCTCTCCAGAGATGCTGCCTGAGTTACTCCGGCATTTTGCGCCCACCTTCGGTTTAAACCAGCATCTGCAGTTCCTTCCGACACTTTTCATTACCTGGGTTGTCTTTGTCCACGTCAGAATCCAGCTCCTGACAGGCCACGCAGTAGTTTTTCTGCTTCTTATCCTGCAGAAGGACTGTCTGTGGAGTAGAACAAGCCACAAGTTTAATTACTCCTGGATTCCATGTTTAATTACTCCCCCGGCCAGCCACACATAAGATTATTAAGGGGTTGGACACGTTAGAGGCAGGAAACATGTTCCCAATGTTGGGGGGAGTCCAGAACCGGGGGCCACACAGTTTAAGAATAAGTGGTAGGCCATTATAGAACGGAGATGAGGAAAAACTTTTTCAGTCAGTGAGTTGTAAATCTGTGGAATTCTCTGCCTCAGAAGGCAGTGGAGTCCAATTCTCTGAATGCATTCAAGAGAGAGCTAGATAGAGCTCTTAAGGATAGCGGAGTCTGGGGGGTATGGGGAGAAGGCAGGAACGGGGTACTGATTGAGAATGATCAGCCATGATCACATTGAATGGCGGTGCTGGCTCGAAGGGCCGAATGGCCTCCTCCTGCACCTATTGTCTATACAAACCTGCACGTCATTAGGGACCTGGGTGGGAAACCGGAGCACCCGGAGAAAACCCATTTAACAGGAGCCTGAGGGGCAACCTTTTCACGCAGAGGCTGGTGGGTGTGTGGAAAGTTACCTGCCAGAGGAGGTAGTTGAGGCAGGTACCATTGCCACGTTTAAAAGACATTTGCAACGGGTACAATGGCCTCCTCCTGCGCCTATTGTCTATTGTCTATCAAAGCAATGGCCAAGAAAGCACACCACCGCCTCTCTTTAGGATTAGGACGTTCGGCATGTCCCCGACAACCCTCGCTGACTTCTACAGATGCGCCCTAGAACGCATTTTATCG
>NC_135986.1:22533019-22558853 GCF_053455715.1 Rhinoraja longicauda | reverse complement strand
GTGTGGAAACAGGCCCTTCGGCCCAACTTGCCCACACCCGACCAACATGTCCCAGCTACACTAGTCCCACCTGCCTGCGCTTGGTCCATATCACTCCAAATCTGTCCTATCCAATGTATCTGTCTAATAACTGTTTCTTAAACGTTGGGATAGTCCCTGCCTCAACTACCTTATTACACCTTTCCGCCTTCTCTCACAGCCAACAATGATACCATTCTGGGCTCCACCTTTCCTTCGTCATCGTTACTTTTTGCATATCTATCATTCATTTGCTCTACATCTCCCTCTATCAGCGTCTATAGCTCTTGTTTCCCGACTCTCAGTCTGAAGGGCCTCCACCAGAAACGTCACCCATGCCTTTTCCCCAGAGATGCTGTCAGACCCACTGAGTTACTCCAGCTTTTTGATAATAAAAGCACAAAGTGCTGGAGCAACTCAGCGGGTCGCACAGCGTCTCTGGAGAATGTGGATAGACGACATTTCAGGTTGGAACCCTTCTTCTGAGCCTAAAGACAGGTGCTGACCGGAAAGGGTCTGAAGAAGGGTCTCAACCCGAAACGTCACCCATTCCTTCTCTCCCGAGATGCTGCCCAACCTGCTGAGTTACTCCAGCACTTTGTGAATAAATACCTTCGATTTGTACCAGCATCTGCAGTTATTTTCTTATGCTGACCGGAAATGTCAACTGTCTACGTTCTCCTGAGACACTGAAGAAGGGCCTCGACCCGAAACGTCACCCATTCCTTCTCTCCAGAGATGCTGCCTTACCCGCTGAGTTACTCCAGCTTTTTGTGTCTATCTCCTGCGACGCTGCCTAGCCCACTCAGTTACTCTAGCACTTTGTCTCCTTTTGCATAAAGCAGCATCTGCAGTTGTTTCTACACTTAGGAGAAAATGTTTGAGACCCGTGTTACCAGCTGAGTTGACCACAGATTTCTGCACGATTTCAACAAACAGTGCTAGAGTGAGAAGAGGAGCACATAAGCAAGGGGTGTGCTGTATGGACTAGACAGCCCATTACCGGGCAGAGGGAAAGCACTGTTATATGCCCCAGCAGAGTTTGCCTAGAGCCACCATTTTAAGTGAAAACACACACAAATAAATGTTTCAGATTAGTTTTATTGAATCTTAAAACTACAGGTTAAGTTACAAAGAGCCCTGCCCACCCCTCCCTCCCACCTCGTCCAACTCTAAATTTCAGACACTGGTTTTAGGGTAGGCAATTATTACACAAAACTACTAAATCATTTCTCATGCTACAGGTAAATTAAAAGGATCCTCATATTTGTTTTAATATTTTTGCAATACAGGACATATGAACACCTCCCCTAATCCCATTACTTTTCTATACTACCCACCCCCCCAAAAAAGAAAATAATCTGCAGTTCCTCTAACAACTTTCAGGCGCCAAAGGCACTATCAGAAGGGATGAGCGCAGCCTTCTGGCACAGACGGGAACAGATACAGTCAGTGCCGAAACGCTGGTCAACCTTGGGGGAAACAGCCCTCACACACAGGCGCACACACACACACACAGAGAGAGACACACACAGTTCACAAGCGCACGCATACCTTCTGCTCGGCACACAACACATTTAACGTCTGTTTCGGGCCAACTAGAGTCGATTTTCATGGCTGCCTCTCATCGCTCACTCGTACATAGCTTAACATCAACAGTAGGAAATATGAGCATGCACGCGCGCGCACACACACACATACACACACACACACACACACACACAGAATAAGCCCAGGAAAGATGCACTCTGTGTCCTCTCTCCTCTCACAGCAGAGATATGCCTAACCCGGTCACGTTCACCTACGCTTCTCACCAGCTCTTTCACGTATCGTACAAGCAGCGACCGGGGGGGTGGTCAGAATCCTCACTGCTTTACCTACTGTGCCGGTGGCATGTCACGTTCAGGCTTGAAGCAAAGCGGGGAGGGGTGGGGTGGGAGGAGGGGGTGGGAAGAATGGGGAATGCACTCCCCAGAAGGCAGACCTTTCAAAGCCATCGCAAAACATTACCAAGACCGCGTGGGTCGTGCACTCGGGACTCTCCATCCCCACCACCAAAACACTCTCCACATGCCCAACTCTCTACCCCAACAGTCTAGAGGCCATGGAACAAAAAAAAGGACAAAAGAAACGAAAGAGAACACAGACACAGAAGGTGGATCGACTGCTCCTGTGCAACCAGTGTCGGACCAGGGGGGGCAGTGTCTCAGGAGCGTAGTCAGGACCTGGGGGGGGGGGGAGGTGGCTCGGGACGAGAGTGATGGGATTAGCAACTCTTTGTTTTTGAGTCGTTAACGGCGGCACGGTTAAGAGGTGGTCATTTTAGAGGGAGGAGTCTGTCCTGCTTCGCCAGGCAACCCACCGGCACCCGCCAACCTCCGAGAGATGGCATCAGCCGGGTTAGAGGTCACCCATGGGGGGGGAGAAGAAGAAGACTGGGATGGAATCCATGCCGTTTACAACCGGTCGTCCCATGTCAACCCCCTCGGAGCCGAACCCGGGCACGCAAGGGGTGGCATCAAAGCACATCGCCCTTCCCCACCGGCAACTGTCACGTGGGTGGGTGGCAAAGGGGGTGCAGCAGGAGTCACTCCCGAGGGGCTGCATGGCGAGTCGATGAAACAAACACCCACCACACCATTATATGTAAAAATAACACACTGGGAAACAGGTCTCGTAAAAGAACGGCAGCCTTTAACCACACTTACGTTCGGACAGCTTACTTTGCAGGACTTGTTCGGAGAGAGATTGTTTTACTTGAGTTGGGGGGGGGGGGGGGGAGAGGAAGAGAGGGGAAATTGGGAATTAGGAGCGGGAATATGTCCGGAAACGTAAAACAAAAATAAAAACCCCCTTGGCGAATAGCATCCAGTCACAATCATGGAGAGAGAGAGAAGGGGAGAGAGAGAGGGAGAGAGAGAGCGTGAGAAAGGGAGGGAGATACGCATCGCGTGGGTTCACAAAACCTACGGCGCAGCTGCAGAGATAATTATGTTTTGAGGAAGAGAGAGAGAGAGAGAAAGAGAGAGAAAGATATAATATAATTTTTTTTTTGTTTTAAATGCCACGGTGCTGCTTGTGCCACGATCGTGCGGGTCGTGTACTCGTCTGGAGAGAACAAACTTCCGGTCGGACGGCGGCGGCGGAGGAGAGGAGGAGGAGGAAATCGTCGGTTCATTTGGGCATAGTGGGTTTCGGCGGAATAAGCGGAGCCGGACTGATCATACCTAAGAGAAAAAGCACATCGTGTCAATACAGGGAGGGGAGGCAAGGAAAGACTCTCAATGCATTCCCCGAGGGGGTGGGGCAGGCTGGAAGTGAACAAATGGGACTTTTATCAATTTATAGGGGAGGGAGGGAGGGAGGGAGTTATATTGGGGCGCTGTGGGAAGAGCAGTTTAACATTTTGAAAATGCATCTCTCTTGCCAATGACGCAAATTAAATCTCCAGGGAGGTTCTGCGGTGATATGTGGGGTCGAAAGTGACAGAGAGAGCGGGCACACACCTGCACCTCCACACCCCAATCTACGTCACCTCTCCCTCACTCGTCCCACTTCAACCAACGGTGGTGGGGGTGCACCATGTTACCCTTTCCAACCAACCTGCCACGAGGTAAACCGGACCGCTCTCTCTCTCTCCTTCCCTCTCTCATTGCTCCTGCTCAGTGGTTTGGGATAGGCATCTCCCTGCACTACCATGCCACTCTCAGGCCTGTGCACGGTTCAGGAGCCGGTGACGTTGCAGGGAGACGGCCGTTCTCCCCCCACATTTTTAAATCATCCGCACTTGCGGTCAAGACACTGTCGCGATCGCTGAGAACCAATTTCCCTAGCACAGAACACGAAGGGGGGGGTGTTTAGCAGAAGCAGAGCCCTGGCACAACACGCGCACACACACACACACACACACAAACAAATACTCTGAGAGACAGTCTACAGCATCCACAGGATCGGCAATCACACACCACAGCAAGTGCCAAGACCAAGTATGCTTGCACCCCTCCTGTAAAAATGAAGAAAATCAGCATTGTTTAGGTTCTCAGGCCACCGTGCCGTTCAACCTGTGATTGTGGCAGGTTGGAAAACAAAGTGCCCTCCCCCACCTGACTCAAAACCGCATGTTCTCTTAATGCACCCGCCACCCATCATTTAGACCCGTGACCGTAGTAGCGAACAATTTTGCGGCTGTAATCTCTGAAAGGGCATCTTAAGCTGGCCCAGATAGCAAGAGCATAAAGAAAGTGTCTGCCTAATCAGGATAGGGACACACAACACACAGTGACACACCAATTGTACTTCTTTGAAGTCACTGCACACAATTATCACATTTAACTCAGCACACATGCGATTCTCAGAGACAGGCACGCTTTTCACACTGGGTGCCCTTCAACCCTTTCAAAATTAATGTGCGGAAAGACTTAAATTGGCTTTTCCCATCTAGGTGCAGCCTAATCTGGGGAGAACCGATGAAGGTTATTAAAGACAGATACCCCGACATAACGTTTATTGAGGCGTAATTGGGCAACACAGCAGCAGAGTTGGTGCCTACCAGCGCCGGGGACCCAGGTTCAATCCTCACTAAGGGTGCTGTCTGTACGGAGTTACCATGTTCGTAAATTATCCCTAGTGCTTAGGATAGTGCTAGTGTGCGGGGATCGCTGGTCTGCACGGACATGGTGGGCCAAAGGGCCCACTTCCGCACTATATCTCTAAACTAAACGATTAATGGGGTCCATTTATGTTAAACCAGAACACACTGCGGTGGAATCTGGGGACCCTAACAAAGGTAGAAAGAGGATACACTTAGGGATTTAAAGATTAGCAACGAGCCCGACTCCATTTGAGCCGCTTTCACAGATGCTGTCTGCAGCCAAGAACTGGAATTATTGCAGTAAAGCGGATCTGGGGTGTGGCTGTAATCAGGAGGAGCAGTGGCGTCTCTGCACAAAGTGTTCTTCGTAATGCAAACAACGTAAGTTACTAAAGCTCGCAAGAGGCTTTTAGGGAGGCACATGGATTGTGCAGGGAATGGGGGGATTATATGCAGAGAGGTGAGGATAGTTTATCTTGGCATCATGCTTGGCACAGACATCAGGCATCATGTTTGGCACAGACCATGGGCCTGTTCTGTTCCTGTGCTGTGATCTTTTCCCCTCAATCATCTGTGATACATTCCCGATCACAAATTTGCCAAATCATTTCTCTCCCCTTAGCTGGGAAAATGCACCATTGCTCCCCCTAATCACCACCGGCAGCAGGTCGGCGCGGCAGTAGAGTTGCCGCCTTACAGCGCCAGAGACCCGGGTTCAATCCTGACTGCGAGTGCTGTCTGTATGGAGCTTGTATGTCCTCTCCGCTTCTTTTAGTGCTCCGGTTTCCTCCCACAGCACAAAGACATACAGGTTTGTAGGTTTACTGTCTTTGGCAAAGATCATAATTTATTCCTAGTGTGCGGAATGATGGTATTGTATGGGCGATTGTTGATCGGGGCGGACTCGGTGGGCTGAAAGACCTGTTTCCGCACTGTATCTCTATAGTCTGTTCTGGGGGTGGAGGACGGGGGGGGGGGGGGGGGGAGAACGGGGACTCTTCCTGTGGCATCATAGTGAACATCCTCATATGACCTTCATATCCCAACGTTGTCTGGTGCTTTGGGGCGTGGACGGGAGTGCTCCTTTTGTATAACCCCCGGTTGTACAGCGGGGCTAGTTGACCACTGCAACAGGCCAGTGACCCGAGATCGTCATTATTGGGTGCAAATTGCAGGAGGGTAGAATGCCAACGAGACCTCCGTCAGCAGAGTAAGCCTCATGGCAGACGTCCTCTGCCCAAAAGCCCCCCCCCCCAGGCATCACCCTAGTGTTGTACAACTACAAGCCAAGGATTTCAGAAGGACAGTCACACAGTTCCAGGCAAAACAAAAACACTTGCCTGGCCACATTCATCCAAATCCAAGCAAAAACAGGGCCTCTTTCCCACAAATACATTCTCAAGGTGTGTATAAAAAACAGGGTACCTGCCCCCGTCTTAAAGCCCAGCTGAGGTAGGAACAAGCCTGCTTGTCTTTTAAATTTTACACCCCATTTTGCTGAGATAGGAAGATGCCTGTTCCATCTTTTAGCTTTAACCTAGCGATCTCCCCACACCCCGCTCCTCAGGGGTAGTAACAAGCCCGTTCTGCCTTTTAGTTTTTACTCAGCGAGCCCCCCGCCCCCCGCTGAGGTAGGAAGAATCCTGTTCCGTCATTTTTGCTTTTACCCAATGATTCCCTACACCCAGCTTTGCCGAGATAGGATGATGCCAGCTCCATCTTTTAGCATTTACCCAGCGATCCCCTGCACCCAGCTCCGCTGAGGTAGCAACGAGCCGGTTCCGTCGCTTAGCTTTTACCCTGCGAGCCCCCACTCCTGTTCCGTCTTTTGATTGAACGAATGCTTGAGAAATTCTGTGCTTGCGTAACCAAGTTACACAATCGTTACCACATAAAGGGTGCTGACAAAGTTTAGCTTTTAGTTTTTACCCAGTGATCCCCTACACCCCGCTTTGCCGAGGGGAAGATGCCCGTTCCGTCTATTAGCTTCTACCCAGCGATCACCCCCACCCCACTCCAATAAGGCAGGAACAATCCTGTTCCGACTTTTAGCTTTTACCCAACAATATCCCGCTCCAGATTTACCCGTTACCCAGCGACCCCCCCCACTCCCCACCTCAAGCCAGCGCATGTTACAACGTTACTTACTGCGGCGTTGGCTTGTGCCGGACACTACTGCTCCGAGATCTGGGCGGTGCCAAGGGTAGATTCATCAATGGGCGCCACCATGCTCCAGGTGGCTCCGGTGACGCAGGCGATGTTGTTGGCTGCGGCCGCCGCCGCCACACTCTCTGCCATCCCCGCCTGGGTCGTGAGGCAGGCGTGCCCCACCGCTCCCACTGGCTTGCGGGCCACCGATACGTACCTACTGATGTTATCGTCCATGTACTTCTCGGCCTGGTACTTTGGCACGGTGAGTGGGGACAGGCGGGTGCGCTCGTACAGCTGGGAGCAGCTGTTGGTGGCGGCAGCGGCCGTGGCTGCAGCTGCCGCCGCGGCGGTGATGGCCAGGCGGTTGGGGCTCCTCTCTCTGGTGTAGTCGACCGTCGTGTAGCCGGCGGCGGTGGAGGCCGCCTGGTAATCCTCGTAGTAGTCGTAGTAGGAGCCGTGGCTGTAATCGTAGTCGTAGTACGAGTAGTAGGACGGGTAGTATTGGGACGCAAGCTGGTACTGGCTGTACTGGTTGAGGCGGAGAGAGTGGCAATCTCGGGCCTGGTGGCCCTGCCTCCCACAGCGCTGGCACACCTCCCGCTGCCCCCCAGCCTTGCCGTAGGTCGACCTGGAGAGCTGCACCCTCAGCTTGTTCCCCAGGAAGTCATGGCCATCTAGACTGCCAATGGCTTTGAGCGCATCTTCTTCTTTCTCCATGTGGACAAAGGCATAATCTGAAAAACACGGGGAACAGGAAATTACACCTCACGTCAGGCAAAGCGATACGTGCGCCCCATCACTGCGTAGACACCAGCGGGCACGCAGCGACGGGCACAACACATTGACTTTACATACTAGAGATACGAGTCCGTGCCGACCAGCAGTAAAACCCCATACATTAGAACTATCCTACACACTAGGGACAATTTACAACTTTACCGAAACCAATTAAACTACAAACCCACACGTCTTTGGAGCAAGGAAGGAAACTGGAGCTCCGTGATAAAACCTACACGGTCACAGGTAGACCGTACAGACAGCACCAAACACTGGCTTGTGGTGCTGTAAGGCAACAGCTCTACCACTGCGCCACTGTGTGCAACCAAAGACAGTCCATCGTCCATAGTTGAGGTTAGTGTTAGTTGAGGCAGGTACTATCACAATGTTTAAGAAAGGTACAAGAGGGGGATAAATTTAGAGGGATATGGGCCAAATGCAGGCAGGTGGCACTAGGGTAGATGGGTCATGTTGGTCAGTGTAGGCAGGTTGGGCCGAAGGGCCCGTTTCCTCACCGTATGACTATGGCCAGAGGCCGGTTATCCTGCCGTACGTGGAGTACTTTCCACCAGTCCGCAGGAGTAGAAATACAGTGCTACTTGGGGGGTTCGTCACCAGGAGAGGCACAGTGGCAAAGCTGCTGCCTCACAGTGCCAGAGACCCGGGTTCAATACCGTCCTCGGGTGCTGTCTGTGTGGAGTTCGCACATTGACCCTGTAACTGCGTGGGTTTCCTCCGGGTGCTCCGGTTCCCTCCCACATCCCAAAGACGTGCAGGTTTGTGGGTTAATTGGGACTCTGCAAATTGCCTCCAGTGTGTAGGGAGTGGATGAGAAAGTGGGACAATATAAAACTAGCGCGGACGGTTGATCGATGGTCGGCGACGACTCGGTGGGAGGAAGGGCGTGGGTTTCCATGCTGTAACTAAGTGGAGTAAACCAAGAACAATCCCATCCACTAGTTCATCCCGACCGGCCACACACAGTGGGTGCACTGTGCACCAGCTACGCTCGACAGTTAACTTGTTGGGGGAGTGCAGCTATTGGAGCCGCTGCCTCCCAGTGCCAGAGACCCGGGTTCAATCCTGACCTCAGGTGGAGTAGTTTGCATGTTCTCCATGACCGGGTGGCCGTCTCCAGGTGCTCCAATTTCTTCCCGTCCAAAAAACAAGTATGCTAATTGACTGCTGCAAATTGCCTCTGGTCTACTGGCGAGTGGCAAAATCTGGGAGGTGGGAAAAGGGTTTATGAGAATGTGGAGAGAATAGAACACGTTTAACGTTGGATCGATGGAAATGGGCGATCGATGGTCGGGACGGATATTGATGGGCGATTTCCGTGCTGCGTGTCTTTACGATCGCCCTTTTCAAACCTGTAACATCTGGTGGCACGGTGTCGCAGCGGTAGAGTTGCTGCCTCACAACGCCAGAGACCCGGGTTCCATCCTGACTGCCGGTACAAAATGTGCACGTTCTCCCCTTGATCTTCTGCGGGATCTCCGGTTTCTTCCCACTCCAATGATGTACAGGGTTGTAGGTTAAACGGCTTGGTACAATTGTAAATTGCCCCTAGTGTGCGTAGGATAGTGTAAGTGTGCGGGGGTCAGCACTGACTCGGTGGGCCGAAGAGCCTGTTTTCCACGCTGTATCTCTAAACTAATCTCCCATTAACAAACAAAACGATAACAGACATGGAAATACCTCCCAAATACACCTACCCCAGGCTAAAAAACACAGCAACAGCTTCTCTTTATGATCACATTGTTTAACAATGCCATGGGAATACCTTCATTTGATAATATTCAATGGCCACCACCTGTTTCCAAGGGGGTAATTGCGACAGGGGAATAATGATAATGACTCAAATTCAACATATGCTTAATTGAATAAATGGAAAGCTACAAACAGCACTGGCATATTCCCTTGACTACATACCTCATTCTGTTAATAAACAAGGAAAAGCGGTTAACAAAAAGACAACAGTCTGGAGTTATGGCGGAACAGGCACCATTTTTAGACCTTAAGACTTTAGATATAGAGCATGGAAACAGGCCCTTCGGCCCACCGAGTCTGCGTCGACCACTGTTCACCCGTACACTAACACTATCCTATGGGTCTTTGTCCCAAACATTATGGAGGGCACTGTACATGGATAGGAAAGCTTCAGAGGGATATGGGCCAAACATGGATGGGTGAGATTAACTTTGATGGGACAACTTGATCGGTACGGATGGGTTGGGCTGAAGGGCCTGTGTCCACGCTGTACAAGCCTAGGGCTCTATGACTTCCTCAAGAAGGAAAAGGGTTTGGACAAGTAACGGAGGCCGCCGTGACATCACCGGGAAAGCCCTCTATCTCCAGATCTACTGTATCTGCTATTCCAGATGTGGACTCCTAAATATCGGCGATGCAAAGCACAGCCTCGTCCACGGTTTCGCTGAACAGCTACGCTCAGCCCGTCCAGGCCTACTCGATCTCCTGGTTTCCAAACACTTTAACTCCGCTTACCCACTCCCATACTGAACTTTCTGTCCTGGGCCTCCTCCACTGTCGGAGTGAGGCCCAACGCAAATTGGAGCAGCAGCACCTCATATTTCGCTTGGGCAGCACACAACCCAGCGGTGTGAATATTGATTTATCTAACTTCAAGTAACCCCTGCTATCCTTCTCTCTCCATCCCTTCCCCACTCTACGTCTCTGACTAATTTCACTGTCCTCCTGATTAATTTTGCTGATTGTATTCCTGTCTACACACTAATGAAGATGGGGCATGTTGGTCAGTATGGTCTAGAGAGCTACCTCATTGGACACCCTCGGACTATCTTTGATTGGAGTTTACCTTGCACTAAATGTTATTCCCTTATCATGTATCTGTACAGTCCACATGTATAGGAAGGAACTGCAGATGCTGGTTTGCACCAAAGAGAGACATAAAAAGCTAGAGTAACAGCGCTGGAGAAAAGGAATAGGCGACGTTTCGAAACGTCGAAACATCACCCATTCCTTTTCTCCAGAGATGCCGTCTGACCCGCTAAGTTACTCCAGCTTTTTGCATCTATCTCATAGTTGTAGGTTAAATGGCTAAATATAATTATAAATTAGCCCCAGTGTGTAGGATAGTATAAGTAGGCAGGGATCGTTGGTCGGCGAAGACTCTGTGGACGAAGGGCCTGTTTCTGCGCGGTATCTCTAAGCTAAACCCGTACTAATCTAGTATCTGTCAATCTCCGCCTTTATAATGCCCATCGACCTGTCCTCCAGTCTTCCATGGTAATGAATTCAACAGGTTCACCACCCTCTGACTAAAGAAATTCTTCCTCATGTCTATTCTAAAGGCACGCCCTTTTATTCTGAGGCTGTGCCCTCTGGTCCTAGACTGTCCTACAAGTGGAAACAATCTCTCCACATCCACTGGGCTATTAAACACTACAACCGCCAAATAAGCTCTGAACTACATAAACTTGGGGGCATTGGTTTTGTCCTTTTGCACTATTATCGTTTGTATGTGTATTTATGTGTAAATATGAAAAAAACTGCAGATGCTGGTATAAATCGAAGGTAGACAAAAAATGCTGAAGTAAGATATTGTTTACAGAGTACAATGTTTATATATTCTGTTGTGCTATTGCAAGTAAGAATGTCATTGTTCTATATGGGACACTTGCAAAAACACTTGACTCTATCCAGGCCTTTCACTATCAAGAGTCAAGTATGCATATATACTATCAAGAGAGTGTTATTGTCATGTGTACACACACATATATATATATATACATACACACACTGTCAAGTGAATTTTACAGTCAAGAGTTTTCCCGTCATGTATACACACACACACACGTACTATTGACACTACTCTATCCAGGCCTTTCACTATCAAGTCAAGAGTTTATTGTCATGTGTGTGTGTGTGTAGGAAGGAACTGGAGATGCTGGTTGAAAATAAAGATAGACACAAAATGCTGGAGTAATTCAGCGGGACAGGTAGCATATCTGGAGAGAAGGAATGGGTGATACATATATATATATACATATACATACATACACACACACACACGACTTGACTATTTAGGACTTTCACTATCAAGAGAGTTTTAATGACATGTGCCCATACAATAAAACTCTTGATAAAGGCTTGGGTATTCGTCAAGCGTATACACACATATACACACACATATATATATATATATACACATATATATATATACATATATATATGTATGCGCACACACACATATATTGTATGTACACACACACACTAAAACTCTCTATTACGAAAGGCCTGGACAGTTTAGTCAATAGCATGTTTGAATGTATGTGTATATGTATGTATGCGTGCGCATATACATATATATATACACACACAATACATGTAAAGATATATATACACACAATACATGTAGAGATATATATACACACACAATTTGTTTCACACACATGCAATTACACACATTACATACACACAATTGCGCACACACAATTGTACACAAACACAATTACACACAAACACAATTGCACACATACAAAATTACACACAAACACAATTACACACACAATTGCAAACAAACACATTCACACACAAAATTACACACACAATTGTACACACAAAAACACAATTATATAAACAAAATTGCACGCACAAAAACACAAAATTACACACAAACACAATTGCACATAACACAACACACGCAAAAAAACAATTACACACGCACACAATTACACATATAAACACAATTGCACACAAACACAATTGCACACAAACACAATTACACAACACAATTACACAAACACAATTACACACACACACAATTACACACAAACACAATTACACACACACAATTGCACACAAACACAATTACACAACACAATTACACACAAACACAATTACACACAAACACAATTACACACAAACACAATTACACACACACACAATTGCACACACAAACACAATTACACAAACACAATTGCACACAAACACAATTGCACACACAAACACAATTACACACACAAACACAATTGCACAAACACAATTGCACACACAAACACAATTACACACAAACACAATTGCACAAACACAATTACACACACAAACACAATTACACACAAACACAATTACACACAAAAACAATTGCACACAAACACAATTGCACACAAACACAATTGCACACAAACACAATTACACACAAACACAATTACACACGCAATTGCACACACATACAAACAATATCACACACACAATATATATATATGTGTATGTACACACACATATAAACATCATTGGGTCAGTTACGTGGCCACGGATTCATGACCTTCGGTGAATCATGAAGTTTATACCTTTGACGATGTCGCACTCGACCACGCGGCCGTACTCCTCGAACTTGGCCCGCAGCTCCTGGTTGGTGCAGCTGGGCGCCAGGCTGCCCACGTACACCTTGGTGACGGCCATGGTGGAGGCGGAGGGCGACGGCCGGGGCCGCGACTCGGCCACGTTCAGCTTCTGCCCGTGCAGCTCGTACTGGTTGAGGGCGGCGATGGCCTGAGCCGCCTCCTCGGGGCTGTCCATGTGCACGAAGCCGTAGTGGCGGATGATGTCGCACTCCCTCACCGTGCCGTAGTACTCGAACAGCGTCCGCAGCTCCTCCACCGTGCCCTCGGTCGGTATGTTCCCTACAAAAATCTTCATATTTGTTTTTAACTAACTCACTCTCACGCTCTCCCCCCTCTACTTTATTTTTTACCTCAGCTACTCGGGTTAGAGTGTGGCGGTTGTTGATTTTTTTTAAATTTGGAAGCGAAAGTGAAGCGTCGCCGCCGCTGCTGCTGCTGCACAAAATGGCGCCGGTATCAACGTTCGTTCGGGAGGCCTTGGGGGTGGTGGGCGGGGCGACCCTGGTGACGGACGGTCGCTTCGGCCAATCGGCGTCCGGCACCCTCCCGCCGCCAAGGGGGGCCGGCCAATCGGGTGGCGGTTATGCCGCCCAAGTCCCGCCCTCCGCCTGCTACCTCCGCCGGAAGGGGGCGTACCGAGCGGGCGGGCTCCCGGTCCCCGCTTGAAGCCCATTTGCCGGCCGCCATTTTGTATTCCAAAAAGAGCGGGAGGGGGGGAGGGGGAGGTGGAGGTGGAGGTGGAGGGGAGGGGAGGGGAGGAATAAAGAGGCAAACTTCACTCCCAACTAGATAGATAGATAGATAGATAGATAGATGGATAGATAGAGGGATAGAGAGAGAGATGGATAGAGAGAGAGAGAGAGGGATAGAGAGAGAGGGATAGAGAGAGGGATAGAGAGAGGGATAGAGAGAGGGAGAGGGTTAGAGAGAGGGATAGAGAGAGGGTTAGAGAGAGAGAGGGTTAGAGAGAGGGATAGAGAGAGGGATAGAGAGAGGGATAGAGAGAGGGATAGAGAGAGGGATAGAGAGAGGGATAGAGAGAGGGATAGAGAGAGGGATAGAGAGAGAGAGGGTTAGAGAGAGGGTTAGAGAGAGGGATAGAGAGAGGGATAGAGAGAGGGATAGAGAGAGGGATAGAGAGAGGGATAGAGAGAGGGATAGAGAGAGAGAGGGTTAGAGAGAGGGATAGAGAGAGGGATAGAGAGAGAGGGATAGAGAGAGGGATAGAGAGAGGGAGAGGGTTAGAGAGAGGGATAGAGAGAGGGTTAGAGAGAGGGATAGAGAGAGGGATAGAGAGAGGGATAGAGAGAGGGATAGATAGAGGGATAGATAGAGAGAGGGATAGAGAGAGGGATAGATAGAGAGAGGGATAGAGAGAGAGAGGGATAGATAGAGAGAGGGATAGAGAGAGGGATAGATAGAGAGAGGGATAGAGAGAGGGATAGATAGAGAGAGAGAGGGATAGATAGAGAGAGGGATAGAGAGAGGGATAGAGAGAGAGAGATGGATGGATGGATGGATGGATAGAGAGAGAGAGAGATGGATAGAGAATTAGATAGATAGATAGATAGAGATCTATATCTATCTATCTAGTGTAAGAAAATAACTGCAGATGCTGGTACAAATCGAAGGTATTTATTTCACAAAATGCTGGAGTAACTCAGCAGGTCAGGCAGCATCTCAGGAGAGAAGGAATGGGTGACGTTTCGGGTCGAGACCCTTTTTCACCCGAAATGTCACCCATTCCTTCTCTCCCGAGATGCTGCCCGACCTGCTGAGTTACTCCAGCATTTTGTGAATAAATAGATAGATAGATGGAGATAGATAGATGGAGATAGATAGAGATAGATAGATAGAGATAGATAGATAGAGATAGATAGATAGATAGATAGATAGATAGATAGATAGATAGATAGATAGATAGATAGATAGATATAATAATAATAATTTTATTTGTCATATGTAGTTTGGCACAGGGTCAACAATACAATGAAATGTATTTGACAAGACAACGGGTCACCTCAGCAGTAATATTCCAATGATAAATAAGATTAAAAAGACATTAGTAAGGTAAAAAGACAATATTAAAATAATCAACATATATGATTTGAAATGTGTTTATGAGTTCAGAAGCCTAATAGGCTGATGGTGGAAACTGTTCTTAAGTCCGGTGATTTTGTCGTGGTTACCGGTGTTCAAAATGAAGCAGATGACACGGAGAATTCTTCAAGAAGTTCAAAGCCTTTATTTGCAAACAACGGCTGGAACAATCAGGATGTCAGCCATACTCATGTATCGTCTGCCTGACGGTAACAAGGAGAACAGCCTGCGTGCTGGGTGGCTGTGGTCCTTGATGATGCTGCGTGCCTTCTGCAGGCACCGCCGGTAGACAGTTGCCAGTGATGTGCTGTGCCGTCTTCACCACTCTCTGCAACCGCAAAAGCGCGGTCACCCCTGAGCTTAAGCCTAGACCGCGGGATAGTCAGTAGCCCCAAGTCGGCCGACCTGAGGGACCTGGAAATAGAGTGGTGGGTTAGAAGATTTTTGATATAGGGGGGGGCAAGCCCGTTTAGGGCTTTGTATGTGAATAGGAGGAGCTTGAAGTTGATTCTGTACCATACTGGGAACCAGTGGAGAGAGGCCAGAATCGGGGTGATGTGGTCCCTTTTACGGGTACCCGTCAGGAGTCTCGCTGCGGCGTTTTGGACCAATTGCAGGCGGGACAGGGATGATTGGCTGATCCCAGTGCGTAGGGAGTTGCAGTGGTCTAGGCGGGAGGAAATGAATGCGTGGATGATTTTTTTCAATGTCGTCAAATTGGAGGAATGGTTTGATTTTAGCTACGGTACGAAGCTGACTTCTCCCACAGCGTTGACTTGCTTGTCAAACTTTAATGCAGAGTCAAATATCACGCCAAGGTTTTTGACATGCGGTTGGACTAGGGAGGATAGGCTTCCAAGGCTGCCTGTTGTCGTTTTGATGGAGTCGGGGGGGGGGGAGGGGGGAATAGGATGACCTCAGACTTGCTCTCGTTTATAGACAATAGGTGCAGGAGGAGGCCCTTCGAGCCAGCACCGCCATTCAATGTGATCATGGCTGATCATTCTCAATCACTACCCCGTTCCTGCCTTCTCCCCATACCCCCTGACTCCGCTATCCTTAAGAGCTCTATCTAGCTCTCTCTTGAATGCATTCAGAGAATTGGCCTCCACTGCCTTCTGAGGCAGAGAATTCCACAGATTCACAACTCTCTGACTGAAAAAGTTTTTCCTCACCTCAGTTCTAAATAGCCTACCCCTTATTCTTAAACTGTGTGGCCCCTTGTTCTGGACTCCCCCAACATTGGGAACATGTTTCCTGCCTCTAACGTGTCCAACCCCTTAATAATCTTATACGTTTCGATAAGATCTCCTCTCATCCTTCTAAATTCCAGTGTATACAAGCCTAGTCGCTCCAGTCTTTCAACATATGACAGTCTCGCCATTCCGGGAATTAAGCTAGTAAACCTACGCTGCACGCCCTCAATAGCCTTCCTTAGTTGAAGGAAGTTCTGTGCCATCCAACATTTTATGTCCTCAAGGCAGTGCATGAGGCTGATTAAATGTGACCGGTTGTTGGGTTCAGGGGGAGATAAAACCCAACTGGACAACGACTCCCACCCCATGCAGGACAGTGTCACTGCACTGAGTAGCTCCTTCAGTGACAGACTCCTTCACCCCAAGTGTGTGAAGGAGAGATATAGGAGGTCCTTCCTTCCCGCTGCTGTGAGACTGCACAACCAGCACTGCTCCCAGCAGACCAGTCAACAGACCAGTCAACAGTAACAGTAACAGTAAAGAAAAAACACAGCAAATGATGACATTTACCCTTATCTTTATTTTTATTTATAATGAATGTCTCTTGCTATCCACTTTGCCGCTGTAACACCGAGCAAATAAAAAGGAATATATTATTATATTCATCAGTCTGAAGAAGGGTCTCGACCCAAAACGTCACCCATTCCTTCTCTCCCGAGATGCTGCCTGACCTGCTGAGTTACTCCAGCATTTTGTGAATAAATACCTTCGAGTTGTACCAGCATCTGCAGTTATTTTCTTATATTATATATATTATTATATACAGACGCTGAGAATGTGTATTGCAGAATTTTTATTTTGTATGTATTTTTTATTCTGAATTAAATTTATGTTTGGAAATTTAAAAATGGTGGCTTTTGCTATCCTTTCGCGAACATCATCCATAGTCCCGAGAGCACCTCCTGCTGGCGGAAGAAGAAAACGTCCAACGGAAATCGCCGTGGACCGACTTTTATTTATGGTCTTACAGCACGCAAACAGGCCCTTCGGCCCAACTTGCCCATGCCGACAAACATGCCCCATCCACACTGGTCTCGCCTGCCCGAGTTTGGCCCATGTCCCTCGCAACCTTGCCAATAATAATAATAATAATAATAATGCATTACATTTGTAGAGCGCTTTTCTAAACACTCAAAGACGCTTTACAGGGTTTACTAAAACATAAAAGAAAATAAATAGATAAATAAGTAAACGAAGAGAAAAGGAAAAAGAAGGTGATGTGACGGTCAGTGGTTGAAGGCAGTGCTGAACAGGTGAGATTTCAGTGATGTTTTGAATGTGGTGAGTGAGGAGGAGTCTCTGACGGTTTGGGGTAGTGAGTTCCATAGGGTGGGAGCAGCGATGGAGAAAGCCCTGTCCCCCCAGGATCTGAGTTTGGTCCGGATGGGGAGGGGACAGGAGGTTGGCAGCAGCAGAGCGGAGGGTACGGGTTGGAGTGTGTCTGTGGAGGAGGTCAGTCAGGTAGGATGGGGCCAGGTTATGGAGGGCTTTGTAGGTCACGAGGAGGATTTTGTACTGGATTCTCTGGGGGATGGGGAGCCAGTGGAGCTTGAAAAGGACGGGGGTGATATGGTCACGGATCGGGGAGTGGGTGAGTAGACGGGCAGCGGAGTTCTGGATGTGTTGGAGTTTGTTGATGATTTTTGAGGGTGAACCATAGAGGAGGCTGTTGCAGTAGTCCAGACGGGAGGTGATGAAGGCGTGGATGAGGGTTTCAGCAGCTGTGGAGGAGAGGGATGGGCGGAGACGGGCGATGTTTTTGAGGTGGAAGAAGGCTGTCTTTGTGATGTGTTTGACGTGTTTGTCGAAGGAGAGGGTTTGATCAAAGATGATTCCAAGATTCCGGATGTGAGGTGAGGTGGATACTGGGAGACCATCAATATTGAGGATGAACTTTTGGATGGATTTGGTGAGCGTTTTTGGACCAATGATGATGATTTCAGATTTGTTGCAGTTGAGTTTGAGGAAATTTGATTGAAGCCAAGATTTTATTTCAGTGATGAAGGCGTGGATGAGGGTTTCAGCAGCTGTGGAGGAGAGGGATGGGCGGAGACGGGCGATGTTTTTGAGGTGGAAGAAGGCTGTCTTGGTGATGTGTACCCATCGCAAATGTCTTTTAAACGTGGCAATGGTACCTCCTCTGGCAGGTAACTTTCCGCACACCCACCAGCCTCTGTGTGAAAAGGTTGCCCCTCAGGCTCCTGTTAAATGGGGTTTCTCCGGGTGCTCCGGTTTCCCACCCAGGTCCCCATATTGTGAATATCACGTTCCACAGTCTAGGAGCTGCAACCGCAAAAGAGGACCGCTGCACCACCGTGCCTGTGTTTGTGTGCGTGGATCGCTGGTCGGTGCAGTCTCGGCGGGCTGAAAGGCCAGGTTCCGCCCTGTATCTCTAATCTAAACTAAACTTAACAGGATCTCGACCCAAAACGTCACCCATTCCTTCTCTCCAGAGGTGCTGCCTGTCCCGCTGAGTTACTCCAGCATGTTTGTATCTATCGAACTGCGGTTCCTTCCTACACATTAGTACGTATAACTCTCGTGACTCTCTCCCACGCACCCTCTTCCACTTGAGGGGGGGGGGGGGGGGCTCGTTGACACTTACCGAATAGTGAGCGGCCTGGATAGAGTGGATGTGGAGAGGATGTTTCCACTAGTGGGAGAGTCTAGGACTATAGTATAAGATTATTAAGGGGTTGGACACGTTAGAGGCAGGAAACATGTTCCCGATGTTGGGGTGAGTCCAGAACCAGGGGCCACACAGTTTAAGAATAAGGGGTAGGCCATTTAGAACGGAGATGAGGAAAAACTTTTACAGTCAGAGAGTTGTGAATCTGTGGAATTCTCTGCCTCAGAAGGCAGTGGAGGCTAATTCTCTGAATGCACTCAAGACAGAGCTAGATAGAGCTCTTAAGGATAGCGGAGTCAGGGGGTACGGGGAGAAGGCAGGAACGGGGTACTGATTGAGAATGATCAGCCATGATCACATTGAATGGTGGTGCTGGCTCGAAGGGCTGAATGGCCTACTCCTGCACCTATTGCCTATTGACTAGAGGTCACAGCCTCAGAATTGAAGGATGTTCCTTTAGGAAGGAGATGAAGGGAAATTTCCTTAGTCAGAGGGTGATGAATCTGTGGGATTCTTTGCCACTGAAGGCTGTGGAGGCCAAGTCAGTGGATATTTTTACGGCAGACATTCTTGATTAGAGCGGGTGTCAGGGGTTATGTGGAGAAGACAGGAGAATGGGGTTAGACAATAGGTGCAGTAGGCCATTCGGCCCCTCGAGCCAGCACCACCATTCAATGTGATCATGGCTGATCATTCTCAATCAGTACCCCGTTCCTGCCCTCTCCCCATACCCCCTGACTCCGCTATCCTTAAGAGCTCTATCTAGCTCTTTTAGATTTAGATTTTGAGGTCCAGCACAGAAACAGGCCCTTCGGCCCACCGGGTCCGCGCCGCCCAGCGATCCCCGCACACTAACACTATCCTACACCCACTAGGGACAATTTTTACATTTGCCCAGCCAAATGAATGCATTCAGAGAATTGGCCTCCACCGCCCTCTGAGGCAGAGAATTCCACAGATTCACAACTCTCTGACTGGGAGGGAGAGATAGCCATGATTGAATGGTGGAGCAGGCTTGATGGGCCAAAAGGCCTAATTCTGCTCCTATCACTTACGACCTTAAAGAGACACAAAGCGAAACTGCAAATTAACATTATGTTTATTAACTTATATCAGAATACAAAACTAAGGGTCACATTTTAAGGTCGGGTCTCCAAGGAGTGGGGGAAACTTGATCGCCAGAAAGCGTCTGTGTTTGTTCAACACTCGGGATGCCAGATAGAGACCCCGGTTTCCAGCCTGTATTCGGCATTGTCTGGTCAAGATTAAGTTGTACCCCAATCGATTGAAGACCTGGCCCTGATTTCTGGAGAGCAAATGCCACCTCTCCGACATCCCGTCAAACACAACATGAGTTTAAACGAAGCTCCCTCTACACAAACCCATCACCCGCCCCTGGGGTGGAGGGGAATCCACAAGGGCATGGTGCCGCCAAGGATGGGCGCGAGGTCAAGGGGTGGGCGAGAGGGCAAGGCATGGGCGTGAGGTCAAGCCATGAAGTCAAGTCTCGGCGTGAAGTCAGGGGTGGGCAAAAGAAGGGCTTACATTCAAGGGATTGGCGTAAGGTCAAGTATGGGCGCGAGGTCAAAGGGGGGGGCGAGAGGTCAAAGTGAGGAGCGTGAGGTCAAAGGGGCGAGAGGTCAAAGGGGGAGGGAGGTCAAAAGGGTGGGTGAGAGGTCAAGGGGGGGCGAGTGGGCAAGGGTGGGTGAGAGGTTAAAGGGGGGGGCGAGAGGGAAGGGATGGGCGTGAGGTCAAGGGATGGGTGTGAGGTCAAGGGATGGGTGAGAGGGAAGGCGGGGCGTGAGGTCAAAGGGGGCGAGAGATCAAGGGGTGGGCGAGAGGTCAAAGGGGAGAGAGGTCAAAGGGGTGGGCAATAGGGTAAGGGTGGGGCGAGAGGGAAGGGGGCGAGAGGGCAAGGGATGGGCGAGGTCAAGGGTGGGCGAGAGGGCAAGGGTGGGGCGCGAGTGGTCAAGTATGGGCGAGGTCAGAGCATGGCCGTGTGTCGCAGCAGTGCCCCCCGCAGGCCGGGAGGACCCCACTAGGGCAGCCGCTTCAGGCTGTGCAGCGACTCTGCGCAGCTCCTGATCAGGCCGCAGAGCTGGGCGCTGTACTCGACGGAGGCCGCCCGCTCCAGCTCCCCGCTGGCCCAGGCCATCTTCCGCAGCAGGGCCCGCTCCGCCTGCCCCGGGGTGCCGGCCAGGCCGGGGGCGAGGGCGGGGGCGGGCCGGGGCGCGGGCGCCGCTGTCTCGTCGGGCAGCGGGTGGGAGCGGGCGGAGGGAGGCGGACCCCCGGCGGTGCCCAGCGACAGGTCCTGCGGGCACAGGCTGAACGGGTGCCCGGGCTCCCCGTTGTATAGGCGCTGCCTCTCCCTCACCTGAGTCAGGGCCGCCTGTGGGTTCAGGGCTGTGGACATAACAGCGGGGACACAGTGAGAGTCAAGTGTGTCACTAAACTAGACCACGCTGGGCACAAACCTCTCCTGCATTGGTACAGCACCCTCTCCTCCACCCCCCCCTCCCTCCCCACTCCCTCCACTCCCTCAACCCCCTTATCCTCCCTCCCTTCCTCCCACCCTCCACTCCATCTCCCTCAACCCCCTTACCCTCCCTCCACCTCCCACCCTCCACCGCCCTCCCCCCTCCCTTCCCCTCCCCCCTCCTCCACTCCATCTCCCTCAACCCCCCTATCCTCCCTCCCCTCCCCACTCCACTCCATCTCCCTCAACCCCCCTATCCTCCCTCCTTCCTCCCCCTCCCTCCACCCCCTCCCTTCCTCCCCCTCCCTCCACCCCCTCCCTTCCTCCCCCTTCCCTTCCCCCCCCCCCCACTCCATCAACCCCCTTATCCTCCCTCCCCCTCCATCCCTTCCTCCCCCCTCCATGTTTTGGCTGAGCGTTGAAGAGTATAGTGTATCTGATCTGTTTGGATAGCATGCACAAGAATGCTTTCCACTGCACCTGGGTGCCCCGTGACAATAATACACCTAAACCACTTAGCGTGTCACCGCACAGATGCTGCTGTGAATGTTTACCATTCCAAGCGCGGGCTCGGCGATCATTTCGCCGAACACCTCTGCTCGGTCCACCTAAACCTACCCGATCTAAACACTTCAACTCCCCCTCCCACTCCCAGTCTGACCTTTCTGTCCTGGGCCTCCTCTATTGTCAGAGTGAGGCCCAGCGCAAATTGGAGGAACAGCACCTCATATTTCGCTTGGGCAGCTTACACCCCAGCGGTATGAACATTGACTTCTCTAACTTCTCGTCACCCTTGCTTTCCCTCCCTCTCCATCCTTTCCCCTGCCCCCCGACCAGTCTGACTGTCCCCGTTTACAATGGCCTACCCCTTATTCTTAAACTGTGTGGCCACGCTTTATCTCTGTTTGTTTTGTTGTTACCTTCTCCTGACTAACAATGATCTATTCATTAAAGATCCCTTGATCTCCACCCCCTTTGTCTCATTTTCACACCTTGCACTTCCTTATCTCTGCATCTCCCTCTCCCCTCTCAATCTGAAGAAGGGTCTCGACCCGAAACGTCACCCATTCCTTCTCTCCAGAGATGCTGCCTGAGTTACTCCGGCATTTTGCGCCCACCTTCGGTTTAAACCAGCATCTGCAGTTCCTTCCGACACTTTTCATTACCTGGGTTGTCTTTGTCCACGTCAGAATCCAGCTCCTGACAGGCCACGCAGTAGTTTTTCTGCTTCTTATCCTGCAGAAGGACTGTCTGTGGAGTAGAACAAGCCACACGTTTAATTACTCCTGGATTCCATGTTTAATTACTCCCCCGGCCAGCCACACATAAGATTATTAAGGGGTTGGACACGTTAGAGGCAGGAAACATGTTCCCAATGTTGGGGGGAGTCCAGAACCGGGGGCCACACAGTTTAAGAATAAGTGGTAGGCCATTATAGAACGGAGATGAGGAAAAACTTTTTCAGTCAGTGAGTTGTAAATCTGTGGAATTCTCTGCCTCAGAAGGCAGTGGAGTCCAATTCTCTGAATGCATTCAAGAGAGAGCTAGATAGAGCTCTTAAGGATAGCGGAGTCAGGGGTTTGGGGAGAAGGCAGGAACGGGGTACTGATTGAGAATGATCAGCCATGATCACATTGAATGGCGGTGCTGGCTCGAAGGGCCGAATGGCCTCCTCCTGCACCTATTGTCTATACAAACCTGCACGTCATTAGGGACCTGGGTGGGAAACCGGAGCACCCGGAGAAAACCCATTTAACAGGAGCCTGAGGGGCAACCTTTTCACGCAGAGGCTGGTGGGTGTGTGGAAAGTTACCTGCCAGAGGAGGTAGTTGAGGCAGGTACCATTGCCACGTTTAAAAGACATTTGCAACGGGTACAATGGCCTCCTCCTGCGCCTATTGTCTATTGTCTATCAAAGCAATGGCCAAGAAAGCACACCACCGCCTCTCTTTAGGATTAGGACGTTCGGCATGTCCCCGACAACCCTCGCTGACTTCTACAGATGCGCCGTAGAACGCATTTTATCGGGACGCATCGCCCCACCGTTTGGGAACAGCTCCGTCCAAGACCCGCGTGAAATGGCAGAGCATTGTGAACCGTCACGCAAACCAACCTCCCTTCCACCGACTCCGTCTACACCTCACGCTGCCTCGGCAAGGCCAGCATCATCATCAAGGACCGGTCTCACCCTCCCCCCCCCCCACCCCCCCGGTCACTCCCTCTTCTTCCAAGTCAAGTCAAGTTTATTTGTCACATACACATACACGATGTGCAGTGAAATGAAAGTGGCAACGCCTGCGGATTGTGCACAAAAGATTACAATTACAGCATAAAAAGTTAAATGAATACAGAAAAAAAATGTAGTCCCTGGAGATATAATAGTTAACAGTCCTGATGGCCTGTGGGAAGAAACTCCGTCTCATCCTCTCCGTTTTCACAGCGTGACAGCGGAGGCGTTTGGCTGACCGTAGCAGCTGGAACAGTCCGTTGCTGGGGTGGTAGGGGTCCCCCATAATCTTGCTGGCTCTGGATCTGCACCTCCTGATGTATAGGTCCTGCAGGGGGGCGAGTGTAGTTTCCATGGTGCGTTCAGCCGAACGCACTACTCTCCGCAGGGCCTTCCTGTCCTGGGCAGAGCTGTTCCCAAACCAGATTGTGATGTTGCCGGACAGGATGCTCTCCACAGCCCCAGAGTAGAAGCACTGAAGGATCCTCAGAGAGACTCTGAATTTCCTCAGCTGTCTGAGGTGGTAAAGGCGCTGCCTTGCCTTACTCACCAGTGCGCCAATGTGTGTTGTCCATGTCAGATCCTCTTTGATTTGATCCCCTCTCCCATCGGGCAAAAGTAAAGGGTCTCGACCCGAAACGTCACCCATTCCTTCTCCCCTGAGATGCTGCCCGACCCGCTGAGTTACTCCAGCTTTTTGTGATACCTTCGATTTGTACCAGCACCTGCAGTTATTTTCCTAGACGTACCTTTCCCGCTTAATCCCATTCCCCTGCCTTCTCCCCGTAACCTCTGACACACGTACCACTCATATTACAATCTATTAGTCTCTGCCTCAACAATATCGATTGTCTTGGCCTCCACAGCCGTCTGTGGCAATGAATTCCACAGATTCACCACCCTCTGACTGAAGAAATGTCCTTCCTAGAGGAACGTCCTTTAATTCTGAGACTATGACCTCTGGTCCTACACTCTCCCACTAGTGTAGAGTGATCGTTTATTCAGAATGAGGGTCAGTGTGTAAGTGTGCAGAGTCACTATTTATTCAGGGTAAGGGGCACTCCCTTTAGGCTTCCTTAGCCAGAGGGCGGTGAATCTGCGGGATTCTTTGCCACAGAAGACTGTGGAGGCTAAGTCAGTGGATATATTTAAGGCAGAGATGGATAAGATTCTTGATTAGCGCGGATGTCAAGGGTTGCGGGGAGAAGGCAGGAGAATGGGGTTGGGAGGGAGAGATAGAAAAAATAGGTGCAGGAGTAGGCCATTCGGCCCTTCGAGCCTGTACGCACCGCCATTCAATATGATCATGGCTGATCATCCAACTCAGTATCCCGTACCTGCCTTCTCTCCATACCCCCTGATCCCTTTAGCCACAAGGGCCACATCTAACTCCCTCTTAAATATAGCCAAGGAACTGGCCTCAACTACCTTCTGTGGCAGAGAATTCCACAGATTCACCACTCTGTGTGGAAAAAAACGTTCCCATCTCGGTCCTAAAAGACTTCCCCCTTATCCTTAAACTGTGACCCCTTGTTCTGGACTTCCCCAACATCGGGAACAATCTTCCCGCATCTAGCCTGTCCAACCCCTTAAGAAATTTGCAAGTTTCTATAAGATCCCCCATCAATCTTCTAAATTCCAGCGAGCACAAGCCGAGTCTATCCAGTCTTTCTTCATATGAAAGTCCTGCCATCCCAGGGATCAATCTGGTGAGATGGATCAACTGTGATTGGATGGCGGAGTAGACTCGATGGGCCGAATGGCCTAATTCTGTTTCTACCACATGATCAAATGATCTTATGACCTGCCGGTATTATTGTACACTTCTCCGTGGATTGTCACCTTGCAGCGGTGGAGAAGCTCGTGCGGTCCTGAGAGCGATGCCGTCTGGGGCCACGCTCCTGGGAGGGTCACCCGTGGCGGTGAGGTCGAGGGGGAGGTCCCCGAGAAAGAGCGATCCAACCGGGACCTCAACGGTGGAACAGGCGGAGGGAAGGTGACGGCCTACTTTAGTGGAGCTGAGAACGGCTGGGAAGGCGGATGAAGGCTGCAGTGGGCAGGGGCTGCAGATGGGAAGGTAGACACTCTCGCCCCCACGAGTCTCGGGCGGATGGGGCTCGTCAGCCTGGGAAGGCAGACCATCTAGGAGGGGGAAAACTCTGATCTAAAACCTCCACTGCATTGTGGCCATATCCAGTCAAAGAAACATAGAAAATAGGTGCAGG
>NC_135986.1:22505949-22532519 GCF_053455715.1 Rhinoraja longicauda | reverse complement strand
CTCCAGCCGAGAGGTTCGGAGCAAGCGGCCAACTACCCAGGATGCATCACCCATGGTCAGCCATGATCGAGGGGTGGGGCTTAGAATAGTTATTGTACGGGGCCAGGGTGTGCCAGGTTCGGCTGTACTCACCTCCCACAATCTGTGCAGGCGTCTGCCAACATGCGGTACCCCTTCAGCAGGTAATCGCCCATCAGTTTGCTAATCTTGTCCTGGCGTTCCGCCGGGCCTCGATCACCTTCGTCTCAGCCTCTGAGGGCGGCGTCCAGTCAAACTCCTCGTCACCTGTGGAGCCCAAAAACGCCGCAGGTCAGCGCCTCCTTCCCGCCCGCTCCGGGTATCTCCCTCTCAGGGCCTCAGTTCCCCCTTCCCCCTGCCCTGGGATACACACCCAGCGACATCTTCCCCACCTGTGTGGCATGGGGCTGTCCTGCCCAAAGATACTAGAGGAGCAAGATGGACCACTCCGTTGAGATAGCCCATACCAAAGATACTAGAGGAGCAAGATGGACCACTCCGTTGAGATAGCCTATACCAAAGATACTAGAGGAGCAAGATTGACCACTCCGTTGAAATCACCTGCACTGAAGTGTAGTACGCAAAGGAGCGTAACATCCGCCATTTTAGTAAGCAAAACCCGCTCTGCCTCTCGCAGTGTAATCAATGTTTTGGGGGAACAGTGTGTGTGATGATTCCATTAAAATGCAGAATATATCTCATCTATCAATTCACAAATTTTTTCTTTTTTCTTTTTAAATGTCTCTGCGAGTTTCTGCCTACTAAAATGGCCGCCGTGACCTACTACGGTTTTTAGGGTCGAGTGGTCTATCTTGCTCCTCTCGTGTCTTTGCCGGTGACTCCGCGCTGAGGGACCGTGACCAAAGATACTAGAGGAGCAAGATGGACCACTCCGTTGAGATAGCCTATACCAAAGATACTAGAGGAGCACTGCGCCACCTCTTCCCTCCTCAGCCCACACTGTGCCATCTGCTCCTCACCACCCTGTCCCATGCTTTTACCCTCCCCACACCACACTGTACCACCACCACTGCCCTCCCCAGTATCTTGTAGTCATCACTTCCGAAGAGTCCACCAGAGACTCTTCTGGAAGTATCCTATTACTCATTAGGGACAATTTGTAAAGTCCGTACCCCCCCCCCCCTCACCACTCTACCCTCTCCCTGCCCCACTCTATCCTCCCCCACCCTCTCCCCTCGCCCCACTCTACCCAAACCTCTCCATCTCTCCCCATTCTACCTCCATCTCCATCTACCCTACCCCCCATTCTACTCTATCCTCCACCACTCTCTACCCTCCCCTCCCCCACTCTACCCTCCCCACTCCACCCTCCCCTCCCCACTCCACCCTCCCCTCCCCCACTCCACCCTCCCCTACTCTACCCTCCCCCACTCTCCCCCTCCCCTACTCTCCCCTCCCCCACTCCACCCTCCCCTCCCACTCCACCCTCCCACCTCCATCTTTCCCCCATTATACCCCCCAGATCCATCTCCACTCTCCCCCATTCTACTCTATCCTCCCCCACTCTCCTCTCCCCTCTCCCATTCTATCCCCATCTCTCTCCCCTCCCCCCAGCTCTCTCCCTATCTCTCCACTCTCTCCTCCATTCTCCCCCATTCTACCCTCCATCTCCACTCTCTCCCCCAGTCTACCTTCTCTCTACTCTCCCTTCCCCATCTCTCTCCTCTCCCTCCCCTCTCTCTCTGCCCATCTCTCCTCTCTCTCCCATTCTATCCCTCACCCCCACATCTCTCTCCCACATCTCTCTCCCTCTCTCCTTCTCTCTCCCCCATCCATCTGCTTTCTCTTTTCTCTCCTCCCCTCCCTCTCCCTCTCCCTCTCCCTCCATTCCCCTCCCCCTCCCCACTCTCTCTCTCCCCCTCCCACCTCCCCTCCCTCCCTCCCCCTCCTCCCTTTCCCTCTCCCTCCCCCCTTTCCCTCTCCCTCCCCCCTTCTCCCTCCCCTCCCTCTCTCCCCCTTTCCCTCTCCCTCCCTTTCCCTCCCCCCATCCCTCCTCCCCCCCAATCCCTCCCCCCCTCTCACCCCTTTCCCTCCCCCCAATCCCTCCTCCCCTCCCCTTCCTCCCCCCCTCTCACCCCCTTTCCCTCTCCCTCTCCCTCCCTTTCCCCCCTTTCCCTCTCTCCCCCACCCCCCCTCTCCCTTTCTACCCCTCTCCACCCCCTTCCCCTCTCTCAACCTCCCCATCCCTCCTCTCCCTCTCCCTCTCTCTCCCTCTCCCTCTCCTCTCCCCCCCCCCCCTCTCCCCTCTCCCCACCCCCCTTCCCCTCTCTCAACCTCCCCCTCTCCTCCCTCCTCCCTCCTCCCTCCTCCTCCTCCCCCCCCCCCTCTCCCTCTCCCCGCTCTTGCCTCCACTCATGGCCATTCTGCTGCTCGGAAGTGCCTGGGCCGGGAGAGGGGGGGGCGGGGCGGGACCGGGGAGGCCGGAAGCGCCGCCGCTCTCCCCGTCTCCATGACGACGCGGCCTAGCGGCCGGGCAGAAGCCTGAGGCTGGTGAGGGAGGGAGCGCCGCGCCGCGCCGCGCCCCGCGCTGCGGGAGGGGCGAGGAGGGAGCGCCGCGCCGCGCCGCGCTGTGGGGGGACGAGGAGGGAGCGCCGCGCTGTCTGGCTGTAGTGTTAGACGCTTGAGATTTATCATTGCATTATCCAACATGATTCATCATTGCATTTCCAACATGCATCTATCTATATAAGTGTTGCAATCAATCCTTCTTGCGTTTGAAGTGGAGGAGATACTGCACCTGTTCATCTGCCACTCGCTGTCATTGAGGCAGATGTGCTCATTACCACTGTCATAAACAACAGACAACAGGTGCAGGAGGAGGCCATTCGGCCCTTCGAGCCTGTACGCACCGCCATTCAATGTGATCATGGCTGATCATTCCCAATCAGTACCCCGTTCCTGCCTTCTCCCCATACCCCCTGACTCCGCTATCCTTAAGAGCTCTATCCAGCTCTCTCTTGAATGCATTCAGAGAATTGGCCGCCACTGCCCTCCGAGGCAGAGAATTCCACAGATTCACGACTCTCTGACTGGAAAAGGTCTTTCCTCGTCTCCGTTCTAAATGGCCTTCCCCCTAATTCTTAAACTGTGTGGTGGGCGCCTGGTTCTGGGCTCCCCCCAACATCGGGAACATGTTGCCAGTTGACATAGTCACCAGTTGCCCCAAATACCGGCCGCCGAACGGAGAAACGAGGTCTGATTGACCTGGACGGTGACACGTTGGCCTGGCTCGCCTCAACGGAGCTGCAGGTCTAAAAGGCATACATAGAAACATAGAAAATAGGTGCAGGAGTAGGCCATTCGGCCCTTCGAGCCTGTACGCACCGCCATTCAATATGATCATGGCTGATCATCCAGCTCAGTATCCCGTACCTGCCCTCTCTCCATACCCCCTGATCCCTTTAGCCACAAGGGCCACATCTAACTCCCTCTTAAATATAGCCAATGAACTGGCCTCAACAACCTTCTGTGGCGGAGAATTCCACAGACTCGCCACTCTCTGTGTGAAGAAATGTTTTCTCATCTCGGTCCTAAAAGACTTCCCCCTTATCCTTAAACTGTGACCCCTGGTTCTGGACTTCCCCAACATCGGGAACAATCTTCCCGCATCTAGCCTGTCCAACCCCTTAAGAATTTTATATGTTTCAATAAGATCCCCCCTCAGTCTTCTAAATTCCAGCGAGTAAAAGCCGAGTCTATCCAGTCTTTCTTCATATGAAAGTCCCGCCATCCCAGGGATCAATCTGGTGAACCTTCTCTGTACTCCCTCTAAGGCTAGAATGTCTTTCCTCAGATTAGGAGACCAAAACTGTACGCAATACTCCAGGTGTGCTCTCACCAAGAAGAAGAACAAGGGAACATGTTTCCTGCCTCTAACGTGTCCAACCCCTTAATAGACAATAGACAATAGGTGCAGGAGTAGGCCATTCAGCCCTTCGAGCCAGCACCGCCATTCAATGCGATCATGGCTGATCACTCTCAATCAGTACCCCGTTCCTGCCTTCTCCCCATTTATATGTTTCAATAAGATCCCCTCTCATCCTTTTAAATTCCAGTGTATAAAGGCCCAGTCGCTCCAGTCTTTCAACGTACGACAGTCCCGCACATTCCGGGAATTAACCTGGTGAACCTGCGCTGCACGCCCTCAATAGCAAGAATGTTCTTTGATGAGAGGACTGAGATGAGGAAAAACTTTTTCACCCAGAGAGTTGTAAATCTGTGGAATTCTCTGCCACAGAAGGCAGTGGAGGCCAAATCTCTGGATGCTTTCAAGAGAGAGTCAGATACAGCTCTTCGGGCTAACGGAAAGACTGGAGCAAATGGGCCTGTATACACTGGAATTTAAAAGGACGAGAGGGGATCTTATTGAAACATATAAATTATTAAGGGGTTTGGACATGTTAGAGGCAGGAAACACGTGGTCAACGTGGGTTGTTTTTAAATGTGCTATACAAATAAAAATGGACTTGACGACTTATTTCCACTCCTCGTTGCAGACAAAATGCTCTCTCAATACTGCGTCTCCCTGGGCAGCATACAGAAGGCTCAGAGCGTGATCGGAGGCCTGGTCCACCTAACCCCCGTCCTCACCAACTCCACACTGGACCAGCGGGCAGAGCGGCAGATCTTCCTCAAGTGCGAGCTCTTCCAGAAAACGGGATCGTTTAAGGTAGGACCTTCACCGCAGCACGGAAACGGCCCAACCAGTCCATGTCGACCAAGATGCCCCTTCCAACGGCGGCCACAGCGGTGGCGCAGCGGTAGAGTTGCCGCCTTACAGCGCTTGCAGCACCGGAGACCCGGGTTCGATCCCGACTACGGGCGCTTGCCTGTACGGACTTTGTACGTTCTCCCTATCACTGCATGGGTTTTCTCCGAGATCTTCGGTTTCCTCCCACACTCCAAAGACGTGCAGGTATGTAGGTTAATTGGCTTGGTGTGTGTATAAATTGTCCCTGTACTTTCCCCTGCAACCGCAGGAGATGCAACACCTGTCCCTCTACCTCCCTCCTCGACTCCATCCAAGGACCCAAACAGCCTTTCCAGGTGAGGCAGAGGTTCACCTGCACCTCCTCTAACCTCATCTACTGTATCCGCTGCTCCAGATGTCAACTTTTTTACATCGGCGAGACCAAACGCAGGCTCGGCGATCGTTTCGCTCAACACCTTTGCTCAGTCCGCCTTAACCAACCTGATCTCCCGGTGGCTCAGCACTTCAACTCCCCCTCCCACTCCCAGTCTGACCTTTCTGTCCTGGGCCTCCTCCAGTGTCAGAGTGAGGCCCAGCGCAAATTGGAGGAACAGCATCTCATATTCTGCTTGGGCAGTTTACACCCCAGCGGTATGAACATTGACTTCTCTAACTTCAGATAGCTCCTCTGTCCCTCTCTTTCCCCTCCCCCTTCCCAGTTCTCCTACAGTCTTCCTGTCTCCGACTACATCCTATCTTTGTCCCTCCCCCCTCCCCATGCATCAGTCTGAAGAAGAGTCTCGACCCGAAACGTCACCCATTCCTTCTCTCCCGAGATGCTGCCCGACCCGCTGAGTTACTCCAGCATTTTGTGATACCTATAAATTGTCCCTAGTGTGTGCAGGGTAGTGTTAATGTGTGGGGATCGCTGGTCGGTGCGGACTCGGTGGGCCGAAGGGCCTGTTTCCGCGCTGTATCTCTAAACTAAAGTTAGTCCCACCTGCCCACATTTGGCCCATAGACTATAGAAATACAGCGTAGAAACAGGCCCTTCGGCCCATTGAGACCATGCCAACCGGTGATCCCCGTACACCAACGCTACTCCACAAACAGGAGGGACAATTTAGAAGTCAATTAACGTGACCTCTCGTTTTCACACCTTACCCTTCCATATCTCTATGTCTTTCTCTCCCCTGGCTCTCAGTCTGAAGAAGGGTCTCGACCGGAAAGGTCACCCGTTCCTTCTCTCCAGAGATGCTGCCTGTCCCGCTGAGTTACTCCAGCATTTTGTGTCTATCTTTGGTGTAAACCAGCATCTGCAGTGTGAACCAGCATGTCGTGCATCCTAAGCACCAGGGGCAATTTTAGAGAAGCCAATTAACCTACAACGCTGTACGTCTTTGTAAGGCAGCAACTCTACCGCTGCGCCACCGTGCCTCCCCATTCACTTTCTGCCTGAAGAAGGGTCCTGATCCGAAATGCCACCGTGCCAACTAATGAAGATAATTCCCGGGATGGCGGGACTGACATACGATGAAAGAACGGGTCGACTGGGCTTGTATTCGCTGGAATTTCGAAGAATGAGAGGGGATTTTATTGAAACACGTACAATTCTTAAAGGATTGGGCAGGCTAGATGCGGGAAAAATGTTCCCGATGTTGGGGGGAGTCCAGAACCAGGGGCCACAGTTTAAGAATAAGGGTTTAAGAATAAGAATAAAGTTTAAGAATAAGAATAATCCCATCAGTCTGAAGAAGGGTCTCGACCCGAAACGTCGCCCATTCCTTCTCTCCCGAGATGCTGCCCGACCTGCTGAGTTACTCCAGAATTTTGTGAATAAATACCTTAAGAATAAGGGGGTCGGCCATTTAGGACTGAGATGAGGAAAAACCTTTTCACCCAGAGAGTTGTGAATCTGTGGAATTCTCTGCCACAGAAGGCAGTGGAGGCCAATTCACTGGATGTTTTCAAGAGAGAGTTAGATTTAGCTCTTAGGGCTAAAGGATTCAAGGGATATGGGGAAAAAGCAGGAACATGGTACTGATTTCTAATGATCGGCCATGATCATATTGAATGGCAGTGCTGGCTCGAAGGGCCAAATGGCCTCCTCCTGCACCTATTTTTCTATGTTTGGAAGTGCCAAAAGCATTTCAATAGACAATAGGTGCAGGAGTAGGCCATTCGGCCCATCGAGCCAGCATCGCCATTCACTGTGGGCATGGCTGATCATTCACAATCAGTACCCCGTTCCTGCCTTCTCCCCATACCCCCTGACTCCATTATCTTTAAGAGCTCTATCTAGCTCTCTCTTGAAAGCATCCAGAGAATTGGCCTCCACTGCCTTCTGAGACAGAGAATTCCACAGATTTACAACTCTCTGGGTGAAAAAGTTTTTCCTCATCTCCGTTCTAAATGGCCTACCCCTTATTCTTAAACTGTGGCCCCTTGTTCTGGACTCCCCAAACATTGGGAACATGTTTCCTGCCTCTAACGTGTCCAACCCCTTAATAATCTTATACGTTTCGATAAGATCCCCTCTCATCCTTCTAAATTCCAGTGTATACAAGCTTAGTCGCTCCAGCATTTCAACATATGACAGTCCCGCCATTCCGGGAATTAACCTAGTAAACCTACGCTGCACGCCCTCAATAGCAAGAATATCCTTCCTCAAATTTGGAGGATCCTTCCTCCAATCCTTTAATTCCTGATCAGCAGTACAGTGCCCGTAGTCGGGATCGAACCTGAGTCTCCGGCGCTGCATTTGCTGTAAGGCGGCAACTCTACCGCTGCGCCACCGTGCTTCCTTCGTATTTTGACGGTATTTCGTGATAGGTTCGACAGGCACCTACCTGCGACCCGCGAGCTGATGAAGTGTGTGTCGTTGCAGATCCGAGGGGCCCTGAACGCGGTGTCCAGCCTCGTCGAGAGGGGGCGGGAAGGCAGCGAGCGCCGAGCCGTGGTGACCCACAGCAGCGGCAACCACGGGCAGGCGCTGGCCCTGGCTGCTCGATTGCAAGGTGCGGGGATACGGACGGGTCCCAAACCTCACGCGGGCGCTCTTGTAAAGGCGCCGGTCGGGCCGCGGTTGGCGGTGTTGCTAGCAATGTTGCCCCCCCCCCCCTATCGTATCTGAGGATGGATGTGCCGGATCTGGAGAGGGGAGGTTTAGGCGATCGATCCCAGCAATACAATACAGTACAATACATCTTTATTGTCATTGTACAGGGTACAACGAGATTGGGAATGCGCCTCCCATACGATGCAATAATTTAATTAGCTAGTCAATATTAATTTAAACAAAAACAACCCAACGAAACAAATTGTAACAGTTTTAAGACAGAATAAAGTGCAAGTAGGTCTGTGCCGGTTCGCTGTGCGATGTGACCATCCGGCTCAGCAGGACCGGTTCATAGCAGCTATGGCCCTGGGGATGTAGCTGTTCCTGAGTCTGGAGGTGCGGGCGTAGAAGGCCTTGTATCGTCTGCCCGATGGTAGAAGTTCGAACAGACTGTTGCAGGGGTGTGAGGAGTCTTTGTGGATGCTGGTGGCTTTTCTGAGGCATCGTGTCTTGCAGATGCCCTCCAAGTCTGGTAGCTGTGTTCCGATGGTCCTCTGAGCTCTATGGACTACCCGCTGAAGAGCTTTCCTCTCTGCCTCCGTGCAGCTGAGATACCACACAGGGATGCCATGTGTTAGGATGCTCTTTATGGTGCAGTGGTAGAAGGTCGTCAGCAGCTGTTGGAGCAGACCAGACTTTTTCAGTGTTCTCAGGTAGAACAGTCGTTGCTGTGCCTTCTTGACCAGCGCAGCGGTGTTAGTGGACCATGTGAGGTCCTGCGAAATGTGAGTGCCCAGAAACTTGAAGCTGGACACTCTCTCCACACTGTCCCCGTTGATAAAGATCGGGGCGTATTCCCCATTGTGTGACCTACGGACGTTGATGATCAGCTCCTTGGTCTTGGTGGTATTTAGGGACAGGTTGTTATCAGGGGAATGAGTGGTGTAGGAAAATAACTGCAGATGCTGGTACAAATCAAAGGTATCACAAAATACCTTCAAAACACGAAGGAAGCGCGGTGGCGCAGCGGTAGAGCTGCCGCCTTACAGCGAATGCAGCGCCGGAGACTCAGGTTCGATCCTGACTACGGGCGCCGTCTGTACGGAGTTTGTACGTTCTCCCCGTGACCTGCGTGGGTTTTCTCCGAGATCTTCGGTTTCCTCCCGCGCTCCAAAGACGTACAGGTTTGTAGGTTAATTGGCTGGGCAAATGTAAAAATTGTCCTTAATGGGTGTAGGATAGTGTTAGTGTGCGGGGATCGCTGGGCGGCGCGGACCCGGTGGGCCGAAGAGCCTGTTTCTGCGCTGTATCTCTAAATCTAAAATCTAAAAATCTAAAATACTGGAGTAACTCAGTGGGTCAGGCAGCATTTCAGGAGAGAAGGCATGGGTGACTTTTCGGGTCGAGATTTTCCAACATTTCCGTCACCTCCAAGGGGACCCCACCACTGGCCACATCTTCCCATCCCCTCCCCTTTCTGCGTTCCGCAGAGACCCTTCCCTCCGTAACTCCCTGGTCCACTCGCCCCTTCCCACCCAAACCACCCCATCCCCGGGCACTTTCCCCTACAACCGCACGAGATGCAACACCTGTCCCTTTACCTCCCCCCTCAACTCCATCCAAGGACCCAAACAGTCTTTCCAGGTGAGACAGAGGTTCACCTGCACCTCCTCCAACCTCATCTATTGCACCCGCTGCTCCAGATGTCAACTTCCCTACATCAGCGAGACCAAACGCAGGCTCGGCGTTCATTTCGCTCAACCCCTTCGCTCAGTCCGCCTTAACCAACCTGATCTCCCGGTGGCTGAGCATTTCAACTCCCCCTCCCACTCCCAGTCTGACCTTTCTGTCATGGGCCTCCTCCATTGCCATAGTGAGGCCCACCGCAAATTGGAGGAACAGCACCTCATATTTCGCTTGGGCAGCTTGCAGCCCAGTGGTATGAACATTAACTTCTCCAACTTTAGATAGTTCCTCTGTCCCTCTCTTCCCCTCCCCCTTCCCAGATCTCCCTCTATCTTCCTGTCTCCACCTATATCCTTCCTTTGTCCCGCCCCCCCCTGACATCAGTCTGAAGAAGGGTCTCGACCCGAAACGTCACCCATTCCTTCTCTCCTGAGATGCTGCCTGACCCGCTGAGTTACTCCAGCATTTTGTGATCCCAGGAATGAATGGGTTAACATATAATGAGCGTTGGACGGCACTGGGCCTGGACTCGCTGGAGTTTAGAAGGATGAGGGGGTGATCTCGTAGAAACTTACCGACTAGTTTTGCGAATCAGCTGGTTGGACCATCACCGATCAAGCACCTAACTTAGGTGGACTCGGTAGGCCAGACGGAGAACCTGTTTCCGCTGCATCTCTAAACTGACATGGATAGAAAATTGGTTGACAGACAGAAAGCAAAGAGCGGGGATAAATGGGTCCCTTTCAGAATGGCAGGCAGTGACTAGTGGGGTACCGCAAGGCTCGGTGCTGGGACCGCAGCTATTTACAATATACATTAATGACTTGGATGAAGGGATCAAAAGTACCATTAGCACATTTGCAGATGATACAAAGCTGGGTGGTAGTGTGAGCTGTGAGGAAGATGCTATGAGGTTGCAGGGTGACTTGGACAGGTTGTGTGAGTGGGCGGATGCATGGCAGATGCAGTTTAGTGTGGATAAGTGTGAGGTTATCCACTTTGGTGGTAAGAATAGGAAGGCAGATTATTATCTGAATGGTATCAAGTTAGGAAAAGGGGACGTACAACGAGATCTGGGTGTCCTAGTGCATCAGTCACTGAAAGGAGGCATGCAGGTACAGCAGGCAGTGAAGAAAGCCAATGGAATGTTGGCCTTCATAACAAGAGGAGTTGAGTATAAGAGCAAAGAGGTCCTTCTACAGTTGTACAGGGCCCTAGTGAGACCGCACCTGGAGTACTGTGTGCAGTTTTGGTCTCCAAATTTGAGGAAGGATATTCTTGCTATTGAGGGTGTGCAGCGTAGGTTTACTAGGTTAATTCCCGGAATGGCGGGACTGTCATATGTTGAAAGACTGGAGCGACTAGGCTTGTATACACTGGAATTTAGAAGGATGAGAGGGGATCTTATCGAAACATATAAGATTATTAAGGGGTTGGACACGTTAGAGGCAGGAAACAGCTTCCCAATGTTGGGGGAGTCCAGAACCAGGGGCCACAGTTTAAGAATAAGGGGTAGGCCATTTAGAACGGAGATGAGGAGAAAAAAATTCAGTCAGAGAGTTGTGAGTCTGTGGAATTCTCTGCCTCAGAAGGCAGTGGAGGCCAATTCTCTGAATACATTCAAGAGAGAGTTAGATAGAGCTCTTAAAGATAGCGGAGTCAGGGGGTATGGGGAGAGGGCAGGAATGGGGTACTAATTGTGGATGATCAGCCATGATCACATTGAATGGCGGTGCTGGCTCGAAGGGCCGAATGGCCTCCTCCTGCACCTATTGTCTATTGAACTGAATTTGTTGCGTTTTCTGACCGAGTGCAACTGTGCCTGTGGAACTTCCCGCAGGCGTTCCCTCCTACGTGGTGGTGCCGCGGACTGCGCCGGCCTGCAAGAAGGCCGCCATGGCGGGCTACGGAGCGATCCTCATTGAATGCGAGCCCAGCGACCAGGTACGGGGTTACCAGCTGCCTGAGGTGGGAGGGGGTGGACCCAGGGTGAGAGACTGGGAGATGGGGGGGGGGCAGGGCGAGGGGGAGGACAGGTGAATCAATCAATCAATCAATCAATCAATCAATCAATCAATCAATCAATCAATCAATCAATCAATCAATCAATCAATCAATCAATCAATCAATCAATCAAACAATCAATCGATTAATTGATTGATTAATTGATTGATTGATTGGCCAAGTATGTACACATACAAGGAACGTGCCTTGGTGCTCCACTCGCAAGTAACAACACTAACAGACAGTAAACAATTAAGAATAAAGCATAAAACAATTAAAACATTAAGAATACAACATTACGGTTTAAACGTGTGTGTGAAATAAACCAGAGCAAAAAAAGAGACGACAGACTTTTGGTTGTTGAGTAGAGCTACTACTCGCGGAATAAAGCAAGCTGTCCTTGTGCTGGCTGTGGCTGCTTTGACAGTCCGGGGTCGCCTTCCAGAGGGAAGTGCTTCAAGGAGTTTGTGGCCAGGGTGAGAGGGGTCAGAGATGAACTTGCCCGCTCGCTTCCTAGCCCTTGCAGTGTACAGTTCGTCGATGGGGAGAGAAGGTTGCAGATAACAACCTTCTCGGCTGATCGAACGATGCATTGCAGCCTCCGGATGTCGTGCTTGGTGGCTGAGCCAAACCAGACCATGATGGAGAAGGTGAGGACGGACTCTACGATGGCAGAACAGAACTGGACCATCACTGCCCGTGGCAGATTGTGTTTCCTCAGCTGCCGCAGGAAGTACATCCTCTGTTGGGCCTTGTTGACCGTGGAGACGATGGTGGTCCCCCATTTAAGGTCCTTGGAGATGATGGTTCCAAGGAACAAATGACTCCACAGATGTGACTGTGGTGTTGATGGGGGGAGGGGAGGGGGCTTGGATTGAGGGTAAGAGGTCAGGGAGATGAGGGGGGGGGGCAGACGAGGGAGGGGTGTGTGGAGAGGTTGTGTTCTGGGTAAGGCAGGGAGATGGGGACAGATGCTTTGAGCAAGATTTCAAGATCTTGAATTTAGAAGGATGAGAGGAGATCTTATCGAAACGTATAAGATTATTAAGGGGTTGGACACGTTAGAGGCAGGAAACATGTTCAGGATGTTGGGGGGAGTCCAGAACCAGGGGCCACACAGTTTAAGAATAAGGGATAGGCCGTTTTGAACGGAGATGAGGAAAAACTTTTTCAGTCAGAGAGTTGTAAATCTGTGGAATTCGCTGCCTCAGAAGGCAGTGGAGGCCAATTCTCCGAATGCATTCAACAGAGAGCTAGATAGAGCTCTTAAGGATAGCGGAGTCAGGGGGTATGGGGAGAAGGCAGGAACGGAGTACTGATTGAGAATGATCAGCCATGATCACATTGAATGGCGGTGCGTACAGGCTCGAAGGGCCGAATGGCCTCCTCCTGCACCTATTCTCTATTGTCTACGATTTCAAGATCAATTTATTGCCACATGTACCAATTAAGGTACAGTGACTTTGAGTTACCATACAGCCATACTAAGCAACAAGACACACAGCCACATAAAATAAAATTTTACATAAACATCCACCACAGCGGATTCCACGTTCCTCACTGTGATGGAAGGCAATAAAGTTCAATCGTCATCCTCTTTGTTCACCCGCAGTCGGGGCTGTTGAACCACCGTGAACCTGACGGTCGGTTTACGCTCTCTTTCTGCTAGTCTAGGGAAGAAGTTGCAACCCGAACGGTGGCCGAGACGCAAGGAATCCTCGTTCATCCCAACCAAGACCCTCTCGTGATCGCAGGGCAGGGCACCATCGGATTGGAGATATTACAGCAGGTACCGGAAGGCAATGGATGCAGTTGCTGCCTTGGAACCTCAGTGGCAGCCTCACAGCGCCGGAGACGCGGGTTCGATCCTGACCTCGGGTGCTTGCTGTCCGTGTGGAGTTTGCACGTTCTCCCCGTGACCGCATGGGTTTTCTCCGGGCAGCTCAGCGAGCGGGCCAGGCAGCATCGCTGGAGTAATGGATGATGGATGACGTTCCTTCTCAATCTAAAGAAGGGTCCTTACCCGCTCCATGTTGTCCAGAGATGCTGCCTGACCCGCTGAGTAACTTCCAGCACTCTGTGTCTATTGTGAGGAAGCTTGGTTTATTTTAGTTTAGAGATACAGCGCGGAAACAGGCCATTCGGCCCACCGAGTCCGCGCCGACCAGCGATCCCCGCACACTAACACTATCTTACACACACTTGGGACCAAAGATAATAGAGGAGCAAGATGAACCACTCCGTCAAAATCGCCCATACTGAAGTGTAGTACGCAAAGGGGCGTAACGTCCGCCATTTTAGTAGGCAAAACCCGCCGTTCGCTCTGCCTCTCGCAGTGTAATCAGTGTTTTGAGGGAACAGTGTGTGTGTGATGATACCATTAAAATGCAGAATATATCTCATCTATCAATTCACAGATTTTTGTTGTTTTTCTTTTTAAATGTTTCTGCAAGTTTCTGCCTACTAAAATGGCCGCCGTGACCTACTACGGTTTTTAGGGTCGAGTGGTCTATCTTGCTCTGCTCTGCTTTTCTTTGCTTGGGACAATTTACAATTTTACCAAAGCCAATTAACCTACAAACCTGCAAGTCTTTGAAGTGTGGGAGGAAACTGGAACTCCCAGAGAAAACGCACGCAGGTCACGGGGGGGGGGGGGGGGGGGGGGAACGTACAAACTCCGTAAAGACAAGCGCCCATAGTCAGGGTCGAGATTAAACCCGGGTCTCTGGCGCTGTGAGGCGGTGAGTCTACCTCTGCGCCAGCCTGCCACACCTTCCTTCCCGACACACCACGTCCACCTACATAGAAAACATAGAAAATAAGTGCAGGAGTAGGCCATTCGGCCCTTCGAGCCTGCACCGCCATTCAATATGATCATGGCTGATCATCCAGCTCAGTAACCTGTACCTGCCTTCTCTCCATACCCCCTGATCCCTTTAGCCACAAGGGCCACATCTAACTCCCTCTTAAATATAGCCAATGAACTGGCCTCAACTACCTTCTGTGGCAGAGAATTCCACAGATTCACCACTCTCTGTGTGAAAAAAAACTTTCTCATCTCGGTCCTAAAAGACTTCCTTCCCCCTTATCCTTAAACTGTGACCCCTTGTTCTGGACTCACCACTCCATGTGTGTAGAAATGTTTTCTGAAATAACTCTGGCCCCATCCTGTGTTAGTCAAGTCAAGTCAAGTCAAGTCAATTTTATTTGTATAGCACATTTAAACACAACCCATGTTGACCAAAGTGCTGTACATCAGTGCAGGTACTACAAAAGAACACACAATAGCACACAAACCTAATAGCACATACATAAACAGTTCACAGCGCCCCCTCAGAGGGCCTCAAACGCTAGGGAGTAGAAGTAGGTTTTGAGCCTGGACTTGAAGGAGTCGGTGGAGGGGGCAGTTCTGATGGGGAGAGGGATGCTGCTGTTCCACGGTCTAGGAGATGCAACCGCAAAAGCGCGGTCACCCCGTGTTAGTCTGTATTCCTGATCTGTTCACCACGCTCGGCACGATTAGTACTTGACGTTCGCGGTTTGTGTCTGGCGTCCACAGGTCCCAGACGTCCAGGCGGTTGTCGTTCCTGTTGGGGGTGGAGGACTCATCTCGGGGATCGCCGTGGCCATCAAGGTGAGGTCGGCGGACGAGGGGCAGAGCGTGGCGTGGGGAGCGCGCTCCGTGCCGTGAGTTAGCCCCAGTGCGTCACGCCCAGTAATGGAGGTGGTGCCATTTCCATTAGAGGACACACAAGTATCTATGCGATGTTTAGTTTAGTTTAAGGGCCTGTCCCAGTTAGGCCATTTTAAGGCTTTCGCCGGGGTGTCGCGGGCACGATCATGAGGACTGGGCTTGTATGCACTGGAATTTAGAAGGATGAGAGGGAATCTTATCGAAACGTATAAGATTATTAAGGGGTTGGACATGTTAGAGGCAGGAAACATGTTCCCAATGTTGGGGGAGTCCCGAACAAGGGGCCACAGTTTAAGAATAAGGGGTAGGCCATTTAGAACGGAGATGAGGAAAAACTTTTTCAGTAAGAGAGTTGTAAATCTGTGGAATTCTCTGCCTCAGAAGGCAGTGGAGGCCAATTCTCTGAATGCATTCAAGAGAGAGCTAGATAGAGTTCTTAAGGATAGCGGAGTCAGGGGGTATGGGGAGAAGGCAGGAACGGGGTACTGATTGAGAATGATCAGCCATGATCACATTGAATGGCGGTGCGTACAGGCTCGAAGGGCCGAATGGCCTCCTCCTGCACCTATTGTCTATTGTAACCCCTCGCCGACCGCAGACGCTGCGTCCAGACGTGAAGATATACGCGGCAGAGCCGGAGAACGCGGACGACTGCTACCGGTCCAAGCGGAGCGGCCAACTGACCCCCAACGCGCGGCCCCCCGTGACCCTGGCGGACGCGGTGAAGACCAGCGTCGGCCCCAACACCTGGCCCATCATCCGGGACCTGGTGGACGATGTGTTCACCGTCAGCGAGCAGGAGATTCAGGTGGGTGCGGGAAGGAGGTGCGGGCGCTGGGTATAGACACGATGTGCTGGAGGGCGGTCACGGCGGCGCGGCGATAGAGTTGCCGCCTTACAGCGAATGCAGCGCCGGAGACCCGGGTTCCATCCCGACTACGGGCGCCGTCTGTACGGAGTTTGTACGTTCTCCCCGTGACCTGCGTGGGTTTTCCCCGAGATCTTCTTTTTCCTCCCACACTCCAAAGACGTGCAGGTTTGTAGGTTAATTGGCTCGGTAAATGTAAAAATTGTCCCTAGTGGGTGTAGGATAGTGTTAATGTGCAGTGATCGCTGGTCGGCGCGGACCCGTTGGGCCGAAGGGCCTGTTTCCACGCTGTATCACTTAACTAAACTGAACTCAGCGGTGTTATAAGGTTCAAGGGGCCACAGTTTAAGAATAAGGGGTTGGCCATTTAGAACTGAGATGAGGAAAAACTTTTTCAGTCAGAGAATGGTGAATCTGTGGAATTCTCTGCCTCAGAAGGCAGTGGAGGCCGATTCTCTGAATGCATTCAAGAGAGAGCTAGATAGAGCTCTTAAGGATAGCGGAGTCAGGGGGTATGGGGAGAAGGCAGGAACGGGGTACTGATTGAGAATGATCAGCCATGATAACATTGAATGGCGGTGCTGGCTCGAAGGGCCAAATGGCCTCCTCCTGTACCTATTGACTATTGTCCATAAGTACTTGGAGGAGAATTAGGCCATTCAGCCCATCAAGTCTACTCCGCCATTCAATCATGGCTGATCCATCTCTCCCTCCCAACCCCATTCTCCTGCCTTCTCCCCATAACCCCTGACACACGTACTAATCAAGAATCTATCTATCTATCTCTGCCGTTAAAAACATCCATTGGCCTCCACGTCCCTCTGTGGCGATGAGCTCCACAGATTAACCACCCTCTAACTGAAGAAGTTCCTCCTCACCTCCTTTTCAAGAGAGCGCCCTTTAATTCTGAGGCTGTGCCCTCTGGTCCTAGACTCTCCCACCAGTGGAAACATCCTCTACACATCCACTCTATCCTGGCCTTTCATTATTTGGCACGTTTCAATGAGGTCCCCCCCTCAAACTTCTAAACTCCAGCGAGTACAGGCCTAGTGCCGACAAACGCTCATCAAATGCTAACCCACTCAATCCTGGAGTCAAACGATACGATATACGATGGAACTCTATTTATCCCAGGAGGGAAATTAATCTGCCAACAGTCATAAAAAAACAAAATACATGAAATGTGAAATTAAAGTGACGCGTGGAAAGGCTTGAGGGATGTGCAAAGATTTGGGGGGGGGAGAGAGTCAGTCTCAGTCTACCCCCAAAGATACTAGAGGAGCAAGATAGACCACTCAACCCTAAAAACCGTAGTACGTCACGGCGGCCATTTTAGTAGGCAGAAACTTGCAGAAACATTTTAAAATAATTTTTTTAAAAACCTGTGAATTGATGGACGAGATATATTCTACATTTTTATGGTATCATCACACACACTGTTCCCCCAAAACACTGATTACACTGCGAGAGGCAGAGCGAACGGCGGGTTTTGCTTACTAAAATGGCGGCCGTTTCGCTCCTTTGCGTACTGCACTTCAGTATAGGCGATTTCGACAGAGTGGTTCATCTTGCTCCTCTAGTATCTTTGGTTTCGACGGAGTGGTCCATCTTGCTCGTCTAGTATCTTTGGTTTCGATGGAGTGGTCCATCTTGCTCGTCTAGTATCTTTGGTTTCGATGGAGTGGTCCATCTTGCTCCTCTAGTATCTTTGGTTTCGATGGAGTGGTCCATCTTGCTCCTCTAGTATCTTTGGTTTCGATGGAGTGGTCCATCTTGCTCGTCTAGTATCTTTGGTTTCAATGGAGTGGTCCATCTTGCTCGTCTAGTATTGTAAGGAAAATAACTGCAGATGCTGGTACACATCGAAGGTATTTATTCACAAAATGCTGGAGTAACTCAGCGGGTCAGGCAGCATCTCAGGAGAGAAGGAATGGGCGACGTTTCGGGTCGAGACCCTTCATCAGACTGATGTCAGGGGGGCGGGACAAAGGAAGGATATAGGTGGAGACAGGAAGACTGTGGGAGAACTGGGAAGGGGAGGGGAAGAGAGGGACAGAGGAACTATCTAAAGTTGGAGAAGTCAATGTTCATACCGCTGGGCTGCAAGCTATACCCTTCCTATACCCACCTACATCCTTCCTTTGTCCCGCCCCCCTGACATCAGTCTGAAGAAGGGTCTCGACCCGAAACGTCACCCATTCCTTCTCTCCTCAGATGCTGCCTGACCCGCTGAGTTACTCCAGCATTTTGTGAATAATTGCTCCTCTCGTATCTTTGGTTTCAACGGAGTGGTCCTTCTTGCTCCTCTAGTATCTCTGGTTTCAACGGAGTGGTCCATCTTGCACCTCTAGTATCTCTGGTTTCAACGGAGTGGTCCATCTTGCTCCTCTAGTATCTCTGGTTTCAACGGAGTGGTCCATCTTGCTCCTCTAGTATCTCTGGTTTCAACGGAGTGGTCCATCTTGCTCCTCTAGTATCTCTGGTTTCAACGGAGTGGTCCATCTTGCTCCTCTAGTATCTCTGGTTTCGATGGAGTGGTCCATCTTGCTCCTCTAGTATCTCTGGTCTACCCCAGGACAGAAGGGGGGGGTTGTACAGTTTGATAGCCGCAGGGAAGAAGGATCTCATGTGGCGTTTTGTGCTGCATCTTTTTTTTTAAACCATAAATGATTTAAACCATTAAATAATTTTAATCGACTATTTACAAAAATACAAACAAACCCACCACCAAAATACAAAATAATGCAAATATTTAAAAATGTTAAGTGACTGTTTCCCCATCTTTATTGAGGGTACCCTCCCCCCGCCCACCCCCCACAGCGGTCCCGGAAATCCCCCAGGGTGCCCTTGGACAGTGCGCCACCCGGAGAAAAAGGGGGCGGGCAGCCGGCTCGCCTCTCCCGCCTGGCGCCGTGACTCGCGGCCAGGCCCTGGAGCAAAACCGACCGGGACATCTTCAGCCCCCCACCCCCCACCCTCTCCCCACCTACGCACAGGGGTGGCCAAAGATGAGGGCGGTGGGTGCGTGAAGTGCAGCCAGAAGGCCGAAGGAGCGGCCCCTTTAGGTATCGGAACGTAGGCCGCAACCTCACTAGCTCCGTGTGCACGTGGAACGCGGGCTCTTCCAGCCCGTAGAAGCGGCAGGCGGCTGGCGAGCCCGTGAAACGGCGGGAGAGGGTGACCACCGCAGGCCCCCGATGTGGAGCGGGGAGAATCCCTGCGTAGGGGGACCCCCACCGGAGGGCCGAAAGACAACGCTGACCGAAACCTAGTGTCCAGACGGTGGCCCAGGGCGAGGAGGACCAGGGTGTGGAGGAGGAGCCCGTACAGGAGACGCCTCCGTGCGTCTCGGAGGGAGATGAAGGGTCTCGGAGGGAGATGAAGGGTGTCGAGGAGAGGCGGCTCGTGTTTTGAGGGAAGGGTTTACGGCGCCCGGGTCCTACGGGCGCTTGCGGTCGAGCCGGGGGGGGTTCTGTCCCCGCGTCCAGGCGAGAAACGTCGCGGCGGCAACTGAGGCGCGGCGGTCGGTGTTTGTGTTCTCCGCAGAGCGCCACGCGGCTGGTGTGGGAGCGGGCGAAGCTGGTGATCGAGCCCACGGCTGGGCTGGGCGTGGCGGCCATCCTCTCCCGCCGTTTCCGGGGCCTCCCCGGTGGCCTGCGCAAGGTGTGCGTGGTGCTGTGCGGCGGCAACGTCGACCTGGACTCCCTGCGGTGGCTCGGCGCGCCCGAGGGAGCCGATTGAGAAGAGGTGCGGCCGGTGAGGGGGGGGGGGGGGGCGGTGGGGCCACAGGATGATCCTGACGGGAGGGACGGCGGTTCGCGGGACCATCCGGATGGAGGCGATGGCTGCAACGGGCCTTTACGCCTGACAGAATAGATCCAATCCCTGGCGTCTCTGGCATCTCAGCGTCGTGGGTTCAAGACCCACGTTGGCCATTATTGTCCTTGGTACAGAGTCTGAAGAAGGATTCTCCTCCCGAAAGGTCACCTAAGAGAGCTGCACGGTGGCGCAGCGGTAGACAATACAGGAGTAGGCCATTCGGCCCTTCGAGCCTGTACGCACCGCCATTCAATGTGATCATGGCTGATCACTCTCAATCAGTACCCCGTTCCTGCCTTCTCCCCATACCCCCTGACTCCGCTATCCTTAAGAGCTCTATCTAACTCTCTCTTGAAAGCATCCAGAGAATTGGCCTCCACTGCCTTCTGAGGCAGAGAATTCTACAGATTCACAACTCTCTGACTGAAAAAGATTTTCCTCATCTCCGTTCTAAATGGCCGACCCCTTATTCTTAAACTGTGTGTGGCCCCTGGTTCTGGACTCCCCCCAACATTGGGAACATGTTTCCTGCCTCCAACGTGTCCAACCCCTTAATAATCTCATATGTTTCAATAAGATCCCCTCTCATCCTTCTAAATTCCAGCGTATACAGGCCCAGTCGCTCCAGTCTTTCAACGTACGACAGTCCCGCCATTCCGGGAATTAACCTGGTGAACCTACGCTGCACGCCCTCAATAGCAAGAATGTCCTTCCTCAAGTTTGGAGACCAAAACTGCACATAATATACTCCGGGTGCGGTTCAGAATTAGCCTTGTGATTCTGTACTTAATCAGGGATTGTACGTATGTACGTTGTTACTGTAACTTGGTACATATGGTAATAAAGAACCATTGCACCATGCCTGGACATCGTCGGGTGAGTTATCTTACCGTTTCCGGGGTGTCGAGACAGGAGGAGAGAGGAAGGAAAATCAGGTGAGGTCAAAGTATCATAGAGTCACAGGGTCATAGAGTGACACAGCGTGGAAACAGGCCCTTCGGCCCAATTTGCCCACACCGGCCAACATACGATACGGTATGATAGAACTTTTCTTATCCCAGGAGGGAAATGTTCCCATCTACACTAGTCCCCCCCCTGCCCGCGTTTGGCCCGTATCCCTCCAAACCTGTCCTATCCATGCACCGGTCGGTCTTAACTGCTTCTTAAACATTGGGATCATCTCAGTTACCTCCGGCAGCCACTGAGAATCTATGCTATTAGTTGATATAGTTAATTAGAGATATTGATATTTTGTTCAGCGATCCCCGCACACTAACACTATCCTACACACACTAGGGACAATTTCTTTACATTTTTTTACAGGTATGATTGAATTTAGAAGATTGAGGGGGGATCTTACAGAAACGTACAAAATTCTTAAGGGGTTGGACAGGCTAGATGCGGGAAGATTGTTCCCGATGTTGGGGAAGTCCAGAACAAGGGGGTCACAGTTTAAGGATAAGGGGGAAGTCTTTTAGGACCGAGATGAGAACTTTTTTTTCACACAGAGAGTGGTGAATCTGTGGAATTCTCTGCCACAGAAGGTAGTTGAGGCCAGTTCATTGGCTATATTGAAGAGGGAGTTAGATGTGGCCCTTGTGGCTAAAGGGATCAGGGGGTATGGAGAGAAGGCAGGTACGGGATACTGAGTTGGATGATCAGCCATGATCATATTGAATGGCGGTGCGTACAGGCTTGAAGGGCCGAATGGCCTACTCCTGCACCTATTTTCTATGTTTCTATATTGTCTTAGCTAATATAAAATGAATGCTTATTTTCAGTAGAAAGCAGTGTAAAACTCCAGTTTGCCATCCTGACAACATATGGGGGAGTTGTGAACCATATAAATTCTGGTTTACATCGAAGGTCTGAAGAAGGGTCTCGACCCGAAACGTCACCCATCACTTCCATCCAGAGATGCTGCCCGTCCCGCTGAGTTACTCCAGCATTTTGTGTCCATATCTTCACAATAATAATATAACAGTTCCCTTTCACGATCAGCAATCTCATTCGTACAACGGGTCCCATGCAACGGAGATACCATTGACTGAGGGCGGCACGGTGGCGCAGCGGTAGAGTTGCCGCCTTACAGCGAATGCAGCGCCGGAGACCCGGGTTCCATCCCGACCACGGGCGCTGTCTGTACGGAGTTTGTACGTTCTCCCCGTGACCCGCGTGGGTTTTCTCCGAGATCTCTGCTTTCCTCCCACACTTAGTTTAGAGATTTCTTTAGTTTTGGACGTGACGTCTTTAGTCTTCCTCCCAAAGACGTCCAGGTTTGTAGGTTAATCGGCTTGGGAAATGTTCTTTTTAAAAAAAAATGTCCCTAGTGGGCGTAGGATAGTGTAAATGTGCGGGGATCACTGGTCGGCGCGGACCCGGTGGGCTGAAAGGGCCTGTTTCCGCGCTGTGTCTCTAAAGGGCGGCACGGTGGCGCAGCGGTAGAGTTGCCGCCTTACAGCGAATGCAGCGCCAGAGACCCGGGTTCGATCCCGACTACGGGCGCCGTCTGTACGGAGTTTGTACGTTCTCCCCGTGACCTGCGCGGGTTTTCTCCGAGATCTTCGGTTTCCTCCTACACTCCAAAGACGTGCAGGTTTGTAGGTTAATTGGCTGGGCAAATGTAAAAAATTGTCCCTAGTGGGTGTAGGATAGTGTTAGTGTGCGGGGGTCGCTGGGCGGCACGGACCCGGTGGGCCGAAGGGCCTGTTTCCGCGCTGTATCTCTAAATCTAAAATCTAAATCTAAACTAAAAGAAACAAATCCAGTAAGTGTTTTATTCTATCGAACTCTAAAACTACAATTAGATTCTTACATCCGAGGAATACAATAAAGCTGCATTGTCAATCCTTATCATTCTTCTAAACTTTGGAGAATTGGGCGCATTTAAGTGGTACGGTGGCGCAGTGGCAAAGCTGTAGGAAAGAATACTGCAGATGCTGGCAAAAATCGAAGGTAGACACAAAAGGCTGGCGTAACTCAGCGGGTCAGGCAGCATCTTGGGAGAGAAGGAATGGGGGACGTTTTGGGTCGAGATCCTAAAGCTGCTGCCTTGCAGCGCCAGAGACCCAGATCAGCCATGATTGAATGGCGGAGTAGACTTGATGGGCCGAATGGCTTCATTCTGCTCCTACCACTTACGGACTTGGAGTATATCTTTGGAATATATCTTCCAATATATTCCAAAGGGCAGACACACAGAGCCGGAGTAACTCAGCTGGTCGGGACTGGTCTGGTCTGGACTGGTCGGGTCAGGTCGGGTCTGGTCGGGTCAGGTCGGGTCTGGTCTGGACTGGTCGGGTCAGGTCGGGTCTGGTCTGGACTGGTCGGGTCAGGTAGGGTCGGGACTGGTCGGGATTGGTCGGGTCTGGTTTGGTTTGGACAGGTCGGGTCTGGATTGGTCAGGTCTGGACTGGTTGGGTCGGGTCGGGACTGGTTGGGTCGGGTCTGGTCGAGACGGGTCGGGTTGGGACTGGTCGGGACTGGACTGGTCGGGACTGGACTGGTTGGGTCTGGACTGGACTGGTCGGGATTGGTCTGGACTGGTCGGGTCGGGATTGGTCGGGTCGGGACTGGTCGGGTCGGGACTGGACTGGTCGGGACTGGTTGTGTCGGGTCTGGTCGAGATGGGTCGGGTTGGGACTGGTCGGGACTGGACTGGTCGGGATTGGTCTGGATTGGTCTGGACTGGTCGGGTCTGGACTGGTCGGGAGGCATCCCCGGAGGGGGGGGGGGGGGGGGGGGGGGGGAGGGGGGGAAGGACGGGCGAGGTCTCGCGGTCGGGGCGACCCCTTCCACGGCGGTAGGGGAGGCCCCTAGGCGTCGGTGGCCCTGTGAGGCGGCCCTGCGGGGGGGGGCCAGAGCCGTGACCCTCGCCGCTGTCGGGGCCCGGTTCCTCAGCGGCCATCCGCCCGCGCAGCTTGGCGAGGAGGCCGTGGGCGGCGGCGTCCCAGTCCTCCGGCAGCAGCAGCAGCAGGAAGGCGAGGCAGATCACCAGGAGCGCCAGCAGCCGGAGCTGCCCCATCTCCGGCCCGGACCCCCGGAACACATCGACCGCTGTGGGGAGGAAGGCAAGAGTCAACAGCGTCCTCCAGGTGCCCCCTCGACCCACGATGGGGCTACGGTCTGATAAACATAACAATAATAATAATCCATCATTCATCCCACAACGGGGAAATTTGCAGAGTTACAGCAGCAAAGATAAATAAGCATTCATTAAAAAAAAAAAATACCGGCAATTATAGACAACAGGTGCAGGAGGAGGCCATTCGGCCCTTCGAGCCAGCACCGCCATTCAATGTGATCATGGTTGATCATTCTCAATCAGTACCCCGTTCCTGCCTTCTCCCCATACCCCCTGACTCCGCTATCCTTAAGAGCTCTATCCAACTCTCTCTTGAATGCATTCAGAGAATTGGCCTCCACTGCCCTCTGAGGCAGAGAATTCCACAGATTCACAACTCTCTGACTGAAAAAGTTTTTCCTCATCTCAGTTCTAAATGGCCCACCCCATATTGTTAAACTGTGTGGCCCCCCAGTTCCGGACTCCCCCAACATTGGCAACATGTTTCCTGCCTCTCGCATGTCTTTAGCATTATCTAAATGCATTATTATCTAAATTACCTCTAGCATTATCTTTGTTTACTGTTCCGCTGGGAGCAGTGCTGGTTGTGCAGTCTCACAGCAGCGGGAAGGAAGAGCCTTCGATATGTCTCTCCTTCACACAGGAGTTGTGAAGGAGTCCTTCACAGGTGAAGGGGTCTGTCACTGAAGGGGCTACTCAGTGCAGTGACAGTGTCCTGCCTGGGGTGGGAGTCGTTGTCCATCGGCGATGTTGTCTTTCCCATCATCCTCCTCTCTCCCACCGCCTGCACTGAGTCGAGGGGGCAACCCAGGACAGACAGAGCTGGCCTATCTTGTGAGGCCCACCGCAAATTGGAGGAACACCACCTCATATTTCCCTTGGGCAGCTCACACCCCAGCGGTATGAACATTGACTTCGCTAACTTCAGATAGCTCCCTCTCTTTCCCCTCCCCCTTTCCCAGTTCTCCCACTAGTCTTCCCGTCTCCGACTACGTCCTTCCTTTGTCTCGCCCCCCCCCCTCCCCTGACATCGGTTTGAAGAAGGGTCTCGACCCGAAACGTCGCCCATTCCTTCTCTCCAGGGATGCTGCCCGACCCGCTGAGTTACTCCAGCGATTTGTGTCTACCTTCCATTGAAACCAGCCTCTCACAGCGCCGGAGTCCCGGGTTCGATCCCGACCACGGGCGCTTGTCTGCACGGAGTTCGTTCGTTCTCCCCGTGACCCTTGTGGGTTTTCTCCGGGATCTCCGGTTTCCTCCCGCACTCCAAAGAAGGGTCTCGACCCTAAACGTCACCCATTCCTTCTCTCCCGAGATGCTGCCTGACCCGCTGAGTTACTCCGGCATTTTGCGTCTACCTTCCATTGAAACCAGCCTCTGCAGTTTTTTCCCCCTACGCTTCATAGAAACATAGAAAATTGGTGCAGGAGTAGGCCATTCGGCCCTTCGAGCCTGTACGCACCGCCATTCAATATGATCATGGCTGATCATCCAACTCAGTATCCCGTACCTGCCTTCTCTCCATACCCCCTGATCCCTTTAGCCACAAGGGCCACATCTAACTCCCTCTTAAATATAGCCAATGAACTGGCCTCAACTACCTTCTGTGGCAGAGAATTCCACAGACTCACCACTCTCTGTGAAAAGAAACTTTCTCATCTCGGTCCTAAAAGACTTCCCCCTTATCCTTAAACTGTGACCCCTTGTTCTGGACTTCCCCAACATCGGGAACAATCTTCCTGCATCTAGCCTGTCCAACCCCTTAAGACGTACAGGTTTGTCGGTCGATCGGCTTCGGTATAAATGTAAATTGTCCCTGGTGGGTGCAAGATGGCGTTGGTGAGCCATGAGATCGCTGGTCGGTGCTGTCCTGACAATTTCCGTTAGAAGCCAATTAACCTACAAACATGTACGTCTTTGTGGAGCGTGGGGGGAAACTGGAGATCCCGGAGAGAACCCCCCCCCCCCCTAGTAAACCTCCTCTGGGCCCTCTTCAGAGCCAAGCGCGTCCTTCCTCGGATTATGGCGCCCAAAATGGCTCGCAGTTCGAGACTTGGCGTGATTTGCCTCACCGGCATTGGCTGGCACGCTCAGGAATACTCCCAGGGACACCAGGGCGGGGGAACTCACGGCAGTCCCGCAGTTGATGAGGGCGTTGAACACTAGAAGGAAGAGAAAAGCCAGCGTCATAAACAATAGACAATAGGTGCAGGAGTAGGCCATTCGGCCCTTCGAGCCTGTACGCACCGCCATTCAATGTGATCATGGCTGATCATCCAACTCAGTATCCCGTACCTGCCTTCTCTCCATGCCCCCTGATCCCTTTAGCCACAAGGGCCACATCTAACTCCCTCTTAAATATAGCCAATGAACTGGCCTCAACTACCCTCTGTGGCAGAGAATTCCACAGATTCACCACTCTCTGTGTGAAAAAAAAACGTTCTCATCTCGGTCCTAAAAGACTTCCCCATTATCCTTAAACTGTGACCCCTTGTTCTGGACTTCCCCAACATCGGGAACAATCTTCCCGCATCTAGCCTGTCCAACCCCTTAAGAATTTTGTAAGTTTCTATAAGATCCTCCCTCAATCTTCTAAATTCCAGTGTATACAAGCCTACAAGATAAAGG
>NC_135986.1:22485949-22503449 GCF_053455715.1 Rhinoraja longicauda | reverse complement strand
GTCAGGGGTTACGGGGAGAAGGCAGGAGAATGGGGTTAGGAGGGAGAGATCGATCAGGCATGATTGAATGGCGGTGTAGAATCGATGGGCCGAATGGCCTAACTCTGCTCCTTTAGAAGGATGAGAGGGGATCTTATCGAAACGTATAAGATTATTAAGGGGTTGGACACGTCAGAGGCAGGAAACATGTTCCCGATGTTGGGGGAGTCCAGAGCCAGGGGCCACACAGTTTAAGAATAAGGGGTAAGGCCATTTAGAACGGAGACGAGGAAAAACTTTTTCAGTCAGAGAGTTGTGAATCTGTGGAACTCTCTGCCTCAGAAGGCAGTGGAGGCCAATTCTCTGAATGCATTCAAGAGAGAGCTAGATAGAGCTCTTAAGGACAGCGGGGTCAGGGGGTACGGGGAGAAGGCAGGAACGGGGTACTGATTGAGAATGATCAGCCGTGATCACATTGAATGGCGGTGCGTACAGGCTCGAAGGGCCGAATGGCCTCCTCCTGCACCTATTGTCTATTGTCTATCACTAATGAACATGAGCTTAGTGCAGGTTAGTTTTGTTTAGAGATACAAGGGGGAAACAGGCCCTTCGGCCCACCGAGTCCGCGCCGACACACTAACACCATCCTACACACACTAGGGACAATTTGCAATTATAACGTGTGGAAAGTACAAACTCCGTACAGGGAGCACCCGTAGTCGGGATCGAACCCGGGTCTCGGGCGCTGCAAGGCAGCAACTCTCCCGCTGCACCACCGTGACCGCCCTAGTTTATTGTCTCGTGCCGTCTTTCCGCTGACCGGTTGGCACGCGACAATGAAGCTTTTCGCTGTACCTCCTCGGTACACGTGACAATAAACGGAACTGTTCAGCACCGGGACATAGAAACATAGAAAATAGGTGCAGGAGTAGGCCATTCGGCCCTTCAAGCCTGTACGCACCGCCATTCAATATGATCATGGCTGATCATCCAACTCAGTATCCTGTACCTGCCTTCTCTCCATACCCCCTGATCCCTTTAGCCACAAGGGCCACATCTAACTCCCTCTTCAATATAGCCAATGAACTGGCCTCAACTACCTTCTGTGGCAGAGAATTCCACAGATTCATCACTCTGTGAAGAAAAACTTTCTCATCTCGGTCCTAAAAGACTTCCCCCTTATCCTTAAACTGTGACCCCTTGTTCTGGACTCCCCCAACATCGGGAACAATCTTCCCGCATCTAGCCTGTCCAACCCCTTAAGAATTTTGTAAGTTTCTATAAGATCCCCCCTCAGTCTTCTAAATTCCAGCGAGTACAAGCCGAGTCTATCCAGTCTTTCTTCATATGAAAGTCCTGCCATCCCAGGGATCAATCTGGTGAACCTTCTCTGTGCTCCCTCTATGGCAAGAATGTCTTTCCTCAGATTAGGAGCCCAAAACTGTACGCAATACTCCAGGTGTGCTCTCACCAATGCCCTGTACAACTGCAGCAGAACCTCCCTGCTCCTATACTCAAGTCCCCTCGCTATGAATGCCAACATACCATTGGCTTTCTTCACTGCCTGCTGCACCTGCATGCCTACTTTCAATGACTGGTGCACCACGACACCCAGGTCTCGTTGCATCTCCCCTTCTCCTAATCGGCCACCATTCAGGTAATAGTCTGCTTTCCTGTTCTTGCCATAGAGGGGGTGCAGAGAAGTTTCACCAGACGGGCAAGGAGGGGTTTCCACCGACCGGGGGGGGAGGGGAGGGGAGGGGGAGGGGAGGGGTGGTCACGTACCCAGGAGGAGGGCGGCAAGGCCGAACAGGAGGCCCCAGGGCACGAGGGCAGCAGAGGGCCACGGCTCCACCTGCATTGCAAAGAGCAGGGCGGACACCCAGCTGAGGAAGGCCAGACTGAAGGCTCCCATTGCCGTGAGGAATAGCATTGCCTCACCGAATCTGGCAGGGCCGAGCAGCAGTCTGAACATGACCTGCGGAGAGGGGAGGGGAGGGGAGAGGAGGAGAGGGGAGGAGGGGGAGGAGGGGAAAGGGGAGAGTAGGGGGAAGGGGAGAGGAGAGAAGGGGAGGGGAGGGGAGATGGGGGGAGGAGAGAAGATGGGAGAGGAAAGGTGGGAGGAGGGGGGAGGAGGGGAAAGGGGAGAGGAGAGGGGAGGGGAGGGGAGAGGATGGGAGGAGGAGAGGAAAGGGAAGGGGGACAGGAGAGGGGAGGAAAGGGGGGGAGAGGAAGGGGGAGGAGAGGGGAGGGGACAGGATGGGAGAGGGGGGAGGGGAGGGGAGAGGTGAGAGGAGGGGGGAGGAGAGGAGAGGGGAGGGGAGAGAGGAGGGGGAGGAGAGGTGAGAGGAAAGGGGAGAGGGGAGGGAACGGGAGGGAAGGGGAGAGAGGAGGGGAGAGGAGGGGGGAGGAGAGGTGAGAGGAAAGGGGAGAGGGGAGGGGAGGGAAGGGGAGGGGAGGGGAGAGAGGAGGGGAGGGGAGAGGAGGGGAGAGGATGGGAGGAGGGGGGAGGAGAGGAGGGGGAGGAGAGGAGAGGAGAGGAGGGGGAGGAGAGGGGAGGAGAGGAGGGGAGAGGATGGGAGAGGGGAGGGGAGAGGTGAGAGGAGGAGGGGGAGGAGAGGAAAGAGGGGAGAGGAGAGGGGGGAGAGAGAGACGTGTTACATCTGACATATGCTGAAAGATTGGGTCGACTGGGCTTGTATTCACTGGAGTTTAGAAGGATGAGAGGGGATCTTATAGAGACGTATAAAATTCTTAAGGGATTGGACAGACGAGATGCAGGAAACATGTTCCTCTAAACTAAACTAAACCTCATCTATCCGTGTTCTCTGGGGTTGCAGCCTGACCCGCTGAGTTACCCCAGCACTGAAGACGTGTCCCGACCCGAAACGTCACTTATCCATGGGCGCAGCGGTAGAGTTGCTGCCTCACAGCGCCGGAGACCCGGGTTCCATCCCGACTACGGGCGCCGTCTGTGCGGAGTTTGTACGTTCTCCCCGTGACCCGCGTGGGTTTTCTCCGAGATCTTCGGTTTCCTCCCACGCTCCAAAGACGGGCGGGTTTGTAGGTTAATTGGCCCGGTGTAAATGTGGAAATTTGTCCCCAGTGCGTGCAGGGGATCGCTGGTCGACACGGCCTCAGTGGGCCGAAGGGCCTGTTTCCGCGCTGCATCTCTAAACTAAACTAAGCTAAAACATGAGATGCTGTGGACATAAAAAAGCTGGAGTAACTCAGCAGGTCGGGCAGCATCTCTGGAGAGCAGGAATGGGTGACGTTTCGGGTCGAGACCCTTCTTCAGACTAAAATATGTTCTCCGCGGATGCTGCCTGACCCGCTGAGTTCCTCCAGCACTCTGCATCTTTCTTAATCTGTGGAAATGTTATCAATATAAGAAGATAACTGCAGACGCTGGTACAAATCGAAGGTATTTATTTCACAAAATGCTGGAGTAACTCAGCGGGTCAGGCAGCATCTCAGGAGAGAAGGAATGGGTGACGTTTCGGGTCGAGACCCTTCTTCAGACCCGAAACGTCACCCATTCCTTCTCTCCAGAGATGCTGCCCGACCTGCTGAGTTACTCCAGCATTTTAGACAATAGACAATAGACAATAGGTGCAGGAGTAGGCCATTCAGCCCTTCAAGCCAGCACCGCCATTCAATGCGATCATGGCTGATCACTATCAATCAGTACCCCGTTCCTGCCTTCTCCCCATACCCCCTCACTCCGCTATCCTTAAGAGCTCTATCCAGCTCTCTCTTGAAAGCATCCAACGAACTGGCCTCCACTGCCTTCTGAGGCAGAGAATTCCACACCTTCACCACCCTCTGACTGAAAAAGTTCTTCCTCATCTCCGTTCTAAATGGCCTACCCCTTATTCTCAAACTGTGGCTCCTTGTTCTGGACTCCCCCAACATTGGGAACATGTTATCTGCCTCTAATGTGTCTAATGTGTCCAATCCCCTAATTATCTTATATGTTTCAATAAGATCCCCCCTCATCCTTCTAAATTCCAGTGTATACAAGCCCAATCGCTCCAGCCTTTCAACATACGACAGTGAATAAATATTTGTGAATAAATACCTTCGAAATGTTATGATTAATTGTTGTAAATCTGTGGAATTTGTTCCCGATGTTGGGGGAGTCCAGAACAAGGGGCCACACACAGTTCAAGAGTAAGGGGTCAGCCATTTAGAACTGAGATGAGGAAAAACTTTTTCAGTCAGAGGGTTGTGAATCTGTGGAATTCTCTGTCTCAGAAGGCGGTGGAGGCCAATTCTCTGAATGCATTCAAGAGAGAGCTAGATAGAGCTCTTAAGGATAGCGGAGTCAGGGGGTATGGGGAGAAGGCAGGAACGGGGTACTGATTGAGAATGATCAGCCATGATCACATTGAATGGTGGTGCTGGCTCGAAGGGCCGAATGGACCTGTTGTCCATTGTCTATTAGTTTAGTTTAGAGATACAGCGCGGAAACAGGCCCTTCGGCCCCCCGAGTCTGCGCCGATCGGCTATCCCCGAAGAAGGGTCTCGACCTGAAACGTCACCCATTCCTTCTCTCCTGAGATGCTGCCTGACCCGCTGAGTTACTCCAGCGTTTTGTGAAATAAATACCTTCGATTTGTCCCAGCAACTGCAGTTATTTTCTTACACTATCCTACGCACACACACACACACACACACACACACACACACACACACACACACACACACACACACACACACACACACACACACACACACACACACACACACACACACACACACACACACACACACACACACACACACACACACACACACACACACACACACACACACACACACACACACACGGGACAATTTTCTGCATTTCTACCAAAGCCGATTAAGCTACAAAAGCCACACATATTTGGAGGAATCAAAGAGTAGGAATAAGCGGGACCTTTTCAGAATGGCAGGCAGTGACTAGTGGGGTACCGCAAGGCTCAGTGCTGGGACCCCAGCTATTTACAATATATATTAATGATTTAGACGAGGGAATTGAATGCAACATCTCCAAGTTTGCGGATGACACGAAGCTGGGGGGCAGTGTTAGCTGTGAGGAGGATGCTAGGAGGCTGCAACGTGACTTGGATAGGTTAGGTGAGTGGGCAAATGCATGGCAGATGCAGTATAATGTGGATAAATGTGAGGTTATCTACTTTGGCGGCAAGAACAGGAAAGCAGACTATTATCTGAATGGTGGCCGATTTGGAGAAGGGGAGATACAACGAGACCTGGGTGTCGTGGTGCACCAGTCATTGAAAGTAGGCATGCAGGTGCAGCAGGCAGTGAAGAAAGCCAATGGTATGTTGGCATTCATAGCGAGGGGACTTGAGTATAGGAGCAGGGAGGTTCTGCTGCAGTTGTACAGGGCCTTGGTGAGACCGCACCTGGAGTATTGCGTACAGTTTTGGTCTCCTAATCTGAGGAAAGACATTCTTGCCACAGAGGGAGTACAGAGAAGGTTCACCAGATTGATCCCTGGGATGGCAGGACTTTCATATGAAGAAAGACTGGATAGACTCGGCTTGTACTCGCTGGAATTTAGAAGATTGAGGGGGGATCTTATAGAAACTTACAGAATTCTTAAAGGGTCGGACAGGCTAGATGCAGGAAGATTGTTCCCGATGTTGGGGAAGTCCAGAACAAGGGGTCACAGTTTAAGGATAAGGGGGAAGTCTTTTAGGACCGAGATGAGAAAGAGAGTGGTGAATCTGTGGAATTCTCTGCCACAGAAGGTAGTTGAGGCCAGTTCATTGGCTATATTTAAGAGGGAGTTAGATGTGGCCCTTGTGGCTAAAGGGATCAGGTGGTATGGAGAGAAGGCAGGTACAGGATACTGAGTTGGATGATCAGCCATGATCATATTGAAAGGCGGTGCGTACAGGCTCGAAGGGCCGAATGGCCTCCTCCTGCACCTATTTTCTATGTTTCTATGAGTGTGGGAGAAAAACGGGGGACAAGGGACCGGGGTCAGGATGGAACCCGGGTCTCCGGCGCTGTGAGTCAGCAGCTCTACCCGCTGCGCCGCCACAGCCCGCCCTCTCGGTGGGATCTTACCTTGTAAAGGGCGGAGGCCGAGGCCGAGGCAACGACCAGTGCCACGCCGAGGATGGAGTCGCGGTGGAAGCCGTCGGCGTAGGTGGTCAGCACGATGCCGGTGACCGACAAGATGGCTGCCACAATCTGCTCGGGTCACAGAGGGAGCAACGGGTGAGGTCGTAAAGTCACACGTCAGTCAGAGAGTCGCGAACCTGTGGGAATTCTCTGCCTCAGAAGGCAGTGGAGGCCGATTCTCTGAATGCATTCAAGAGAGAGTTAGATAGAGCTCGGTACTGACATGGATAGAAAATTGGTTGACAGACAGAAAGCAAAGAGTGGGGATAAATGGGTCCCTTTCAGAATGGCAGGCAGTGACTAGTGGGGTACCGCAAGGCTCGGTGCTGGGACCGCAGCTATTTACAATATACATTAATGACTTGGATGAAGGGATTAAAAGTAACATTAGCAAATTTGCAGATGACACAAAGCTGGGTGGCAGTGTGAGCTGCGAGGAAGATGCTATGAGGTTGCAGGGTGACTTGGACAGGTTGTGTGAGTGGGCGGATGCATGGTAGATGCAGTTTAATGTGGATAAGTGTGAGGTTATCCACTTTGGTGGTAAGAATAGGAAGGCAGATTATTATCTGAATGGTATCAAGTTAGGATCAGGGGACGTACAACGAGATCTGGGTGTCCTAGTGCATCAGTCACTGAAAGGAAGCATGCAGGTACAGCAGGCAGTGAAGAAAGCCAATGGAATGTTGGCCTTCATAACAAGAGGAGTTGAGTATAGGAGCAAAGAGGTCCTTCTGCAGTTGTACAGGGCCCTAGTGAGACCGCACCTGGAGTACTGTGTGCAGTTCTGGTCTCCAAATTTGAGGAAGGATATTCTTGCTATTGAGGGCGTGCAGCATAGGTTTACTAGGTTAATTCCTGGAATGGCGGGACTATCATATGTTGAAAGACTGGAGCGACTGGGCTTGTATACACTGGAATTTAGAAGGATGAGGGGGGAATCTTATTGAAACATGTAAGATTATTAAGGGGTTGGACACGTTAGAGGCAGGAAACATGTTCCCAATGTTGGGGGGAGTCCAGAACCGGGGGTCACACAGTTCAAGAATAAGGGGTAGGCCATTTAGAACGGAGATGAGGAAAGATTTTTTTCAGTCAGAGAGTTGTGAATCTGTGGAATTCTCTGCCTCAGAAGGCAGTGGAGGCCAATTCTCTGGATGCTTTCAAGAGAGAGCTAGATAGAGCTCTTAATGATAGCGGAGTCAGGGGGTATGGGGAGATGGCAGGAACGGGGTACTGATTGTGGATGATCAGGCATGATCACATTGAATGGCGGTGCGTACAGGCTCGAAGGGCCGAATGGCTTCCTGCTGCACCTATTGTCTATTGAACCATCTTACCACCAACTAGAGAGCGGTCCAGAATTGCCAGCTTCCTGATTGAAAACCCTCGGACTATCTTTGATCGGACTTTACTGGCTTCATCTTGCACTAATTGTTGTTCCCCTTTGTCCTGTATCATCTGTACACTGTGAATGGTTCGATTGTACACATGACAATAAACGCCTCGTTGTACCCCTCGGGTAACTATGGCCTAGGGGTAGAGTTGCTGCCTCACAGCACCAGAGACCCAGGTTCGATCCCGACTACGGGCGCCGTCTGTACGGAGTTTGTACGTTCTCCCCCGTGACCTGCGTGGGTTTTCTCCGAGATCTTCGGTTTCCTCCCGCACTCCAAAGGCGTGCAGGTTTGTAGGTTAATTGGCTTGGTGTAAAAATGGCGAAATTTGTCCCCAGAGACCTGGGTTCGATCCTGATTAAGGGTGCTTGTCTAAACGGAGTTTGTAAGTTGGGTGGGATTTCTCCGGGATCTAAACATTCCTCCCACACTCCAAAGACATGGAAACACAGAAAAAGAGGTGCAGTAGTAGGCCATTTGGCCCTTCGAGCCAGCACCGCCATTCAATATGATCATGGCTGATCATCCAAAATCAGTACCCCATTCCTGCTTTCTCCCCATATCCCTTGATTCCGTTAGCCTTTAAGAGCTAAATATAACTCTCTCTTGAATACATCCAGTGAATTGGCCTCCACTGCCTTCTGTGGCCGAGAATTCCACAGATTCACAACTCTCTGGATGAAAATGTTTTTCCTCGTCTCAGTCCTAAATGGCCTACCCTTTATTCTTAAACTGTGAACCTCTGGTTCTGGACTCCCCCAACATCGGGAACATTTTTCCTGCATCAAGCCTGTGCAATACCTTTAAGAATGTTATATGTTTCTATAAGATCCACTCTCATCCTTCTAAATTCCAGTGAATACAACACAGTCTTGTAGGTTAGGTGGCTCGGTGTAATTGTAAATTGTCCCTAGTGTGTGTAAGATAGTGTAAGTGTGCGGGGATCGCTGGTCGGCATGGACCCGGTGGGCCGAAGGGCTTGTTTCCGCGCTGCATCTAACTAAACTCAACTCTACTCCACCAAACTCCACCAAACTCCACCAAACTCAACCAAACTCCACCAAACTCCACCAAACTCAACCAAACTCCACCAAACTCAAGCAAACACAACCCAACTCAACCCACCCAACTCAACCCAACTCAACTTAACCCAACTCAACTCAACCCAACTCAACCCATCTCCACCCAACTCAGCCCAACACAACCCAACTCAACTCAACCCAATTCAACCAAGCTCAACTCAACCCAACTCAACCCAACTCAACTCAACCCAATTCAACCCAACCAACTCCACCAAATCCATTAAACTCCATCAAACACCACTAAACTCAATCCAACTCAACTCAACTCAACCCAACTCCACTCAATCCAACCAAACTCAACCCAACTCCACTAAACTCAACTCAACTCAACCCAACTCCACTAAACTCAACCCAACTCCACTCAACTCAACCCAACTCAACTCAACCCAACTCCACTCAACTCAACCCAACTCAACCCAACTCAACTCAACCCAACTCCACTCAATCCAACTCAACTCAACCCAACTCCACTAAACTCAACTCAATCCAACCCAACTCAACCCAACTCAACTAAACTCAACTCAACTCAACCCAACTCCACTCAATCCAACTCAACTCAACCCAACTCCACTGAACTCAACTCAATCCAACCCAACTCAACCCAACTCAACCCAACTCAACTAAACTCAACCAAACTCAACCCAACTCCACTAAACTCAACCAAACTCAACCAAACTCAACTCAACCCAACTCCACCCAACTCAACCCAACTCAACTCAACTCAACCCAACTCCACTCAATCCAACTCAACTCAACCCAACTCCACTGAACTCAACTCAATCCAACCCAACTCAACCCAACTCAACTAAACTCAACCAAACTCAACCCAACTCCACTAAACTCAACCAAACTCAACCAAACTCAACTCAACCCAACTCCACCCAACTCAACCCAACTCAACTCAACCCAACTCAACCCACCTCCACCCAACTCAACCCAACTCAACCCAATTCCACTAAGCTCAACCAAACTCAACCCAACCCAACTCAATCCAACCCAACTCCACCAAAATCCATCCAAACTCAACCCAACTCCGTTAAACTCAACCCAACTCAACCCAACCCAACTCAACCCAACTCCACCCAACTCAACCCAACTCAACTAAACTCAACCAAATTCAACCCAACTCAACTCAACCCAATTCAACCCAACCCAACTCCCCCAAATCCATCAAACTCCTCTAAACTCAACCCAACTCAACTCAATTCAACCCAACTCAACTCAACTCAACTCAACCCAACTCCATCCAATTCTACTCAACCTAACTCAATCAAACTCAACCCAACTCCACCAAAATCCATCAAACTCCACTAAACTCAACTCAACTCAAGCAAACTCAACCCAACTCCACTAAACTCAACCCAACTCAACCCACCTCCACCCAACTCCATCAAACTACACTAAACTCAACTCAACTCAACTCAAGCAAACTCAACCCAACTCCACTAAACTCAACCCAACTCAACCCACCTCCACCCAACTCCATCAAACTACACTAAACTCAACCCAACTCAACTAAACTCAACCAAACTCAACCCAACTCAACTCAACTCCACTAAACTCAACCCAACTCAACTCCACCAAACTCCATCAAACTCCACTAAACTCAAGCAATCTCAACCCAACCCAACTCCACTGAATTCAACTAAACTCAACTCCACTCAACACAACTCCACCAAACTCCACCAAACAATGGGAGTAGCTCAGCAAGGCACATTGGTCGGCAGGGAGAAGATGGGCCGAAGGGAGACTTACCCGCACTCCCATGAACCTGTCCTTGAGCATGATCCAGGAGAGGAGGAAGACGAAGGCCTCATTGCAGCAGAAGAGGGCCGAGGCCTCGGTGGGGCTGACGTACCCCAGGGCCAGGAGGTAGAGGTAGATGGTGAGGGTCCAGAGGATGCAGAAAGGCCCCGTCCTGGTCAGCAGGCCTCGGCAGGAGAAGCCATCCTCCCCTAGTAAACGGCTGCAGGCCCTGGGGGCAAAGACCGAGAGACAATAGACAATAGACGCAGGAGGAGGCCATTCGGCCTTTCGAGCCAGCACCGCCATTCAATGCGATCATGGCTGATCATTCTCAATCAGTACCCCGTTCCTGCCCTCTCCCCATACCCCCTGACTCCGCTATCATTAAGAGCTCTATCTAGCTCTCTCTCGAATGCATTCAGAGAATTGGCCTCCACTGCCCTCTGAGGCAGAGAATTCCACAGATTCACAACTCTCTGACTGAAAAGGTTTTTCCTCATCTCCGTTCTAAATAATAATAATAATAATAATACATTACATTTATATAGCGCTTTTCATACACTCAAAGACGCTTTACAGGGATTTAGAGAACATAGGGAAGTGAATAAATAGATAAATAAGTAAACGAACAGAGAAAGGAGACAGAGGGTGAGGTGACCTTCAGTGGTTGAAGGCAGTGCTGAACAGGTGAGACTTCAGTGATGTTTTGAATGTGGTGAGTGAGGAGGAGTCTCTGACGGTTTGGGGTAGTGAGTTCCATAGGGTGGGAGCAGCGATGGAGAAAGCCCTGTCCCCCCAGGATCTGAGTTTGGTCCGGATGACCCTTATTCTTAAACTGTGGCCCCTTGTTCTGACGCTCGGACGTCCCGTCTCCCTCTCTCTCCTTCTACAGTTGTACCGGGCCCTAGTGAGACCCCATAACAAGAGGAGTTGAGTATAGGAGCAAAGAGGTCCTTCTGCAGTTGTACAGGGCCCTAGTGAGACCGCACCTGGAGTACTGTGTGCAGTTTTGGTCTCCAAATTAGAGGAAGGATATTCTTGCTATTGAGGGCGTGCAGCGTAGGTTTACTAGGTTAATTCCCGGAATGGCAGGACTGTCGTATGTTGAAAGACTGGAGCGATTGGGCTTGTATACACTGGAATTTAGAAGGATGAGGGGGGATCTTATTGAAACATATAAGATAATTAGGGGATTGGACACATTAGAGGCAGGAAACATGTTCCCAATGTTGGGTGGAGTCCAGAACAAGGGGCCACAGTTTAAGAATAAGGGGTAGGCCATTTAGAACGGAGATGGGGAAGAACTTTTTCAGTCAGAGAGTGGTGAAGGTGTGGAATTCTCTGCCTCAGAAGGCAGTGGAGGCCAGTTCGTTGGATGCTTTCAAGAGAGAGCTGGATAGAGCTCTTAAGGATAGTGGAGTGAGGGGGTATGGGGAGAAGGCAGGAACGGGGTACTGATTGAGAGTGATCAGCCATGATCGCATTGAATGGCGGTGCTGGCTCGAAGGGCTGAATGGCCTACTCCTGCCCCTATTGTCTATTGTCTATTGTCTATTGACCCGAAACCCCCCCCCATTCCTCCCCTCCAGAGATGCCCCCTGTCCCGCTGAGTGATTCCAGCTTTTCGTGTCCACTCTTCTTCAGACAGGCAGTTCCGTGAGATGAAACATAGAAACATAGACCACAGGTGCAGGAGGAGGCCGTTCGGCCCTTCGTGCCTGTACGCACCGCCATTCAATGTGATCATGGCCGATCATTCTCAATCAGTACCCCGTTCCTGCCTTCTCCCCATACCCCCTGACTCCGCTATCCTTAAGAGCTCTATCTAACTCTCTCTTGAATGCATTCAGAGAATTGGCCTCCACTGCCTTCCGAGGCAGAGAATTCCGCAGATTCACAACTCTCTGACTGAAAAACGTTTTTCCTCATCTCAGTCCTAAATGGCCGACCCCTTATTCTTAAACTGTGTGTGGCCCCTGGTTCTGGACTCCCCCAACATCGGAACATGTTTCCTGCATCTAAGCCTGTCCAATCCCTTAAGAATTTGACATGTTTTCTATCAGTTCCCCTCTCATCCTTCTAAATTCCAATGAATACACTCCACACTGCTCAGGTCTCCAGAGGGCTTTTAGAATGAGGAATGAGGTTTAGGCTTGTGAATGTTACATGTACCGATGTACAGCCAAAAGCCAGCCAGCGGATAGATTGACTGGGTCTTGGAACTCTTTGGTGGATGATGGGAGGGGTGGGGGGAGTCCAGAACCAGGGGGCCACACACAGTTTAAGAATAAGGGGTCGGCCATTTAGAACGGAGATGAGGAAAAACCTTTTCACCCAGAGGGTCGTGAATCTGTGGAATTAATTCTCTGCCTCAGAAGGCAGTGGAGGCCAATTCTCTGAATGCATTCAAGGGAGAGCTGGATAGAGCTCTTAAGGATAGCGGAGTCAGGGGGTACGGGGAGAAGGCAGGAACGGGGTACTGATTGAGAATGATCAGCCATGATCACTTTTTCACCCAGAGGGTTGTGAATCTGTGGAATTAATTCTCTGCCTCAGAAGGCAGTGGAGGCCAGTTCTCTGGATGCTTCCAAGAGAGAGCGAGACAGAGCTCTTAAAGGTAGCGGAGTCAGGGGGTGTGTAGGTAAATAAGTGCAGATGCTGGTACAAATCGACAAAAATGCTGGAGTAACTCCCCCCTTTCTCAATGGGCAACAGGGTGCAGGAGGGGGCCGTTCGGCCCTTCGAGCCAGCACCGCCATTCACCGTGATCGCGGCTGATCATCCCTTGAGGGAAGGAATGGGTGACGTTGCGGGTCGAGACCCTTCTTCAGTCTGAAACATCGCCCGTTCCCTTCTCTCCAGAGGTGCCGCCTTGACCCGCTGAGTTGCTCCATCATTTTGTGCCACCGCCGTGGAGTCAGGGGGTACGGGGGAAGAGGGCAGGAACGGGGCACCGGTTGCGGGACGATCCGCCGTGATCACGGTTGAATGGCGTTGCTGGCTCGAAGGGCCGAACGGCCTCCTCCTGCACCTGTTGTCTATCGAGAAAGGGGAAGCCGAAGACACTATTGTCTATTGTCTATTGTCCAGAGATGCTGCCTGACCCGCTGAGTTACTCCGCCATTTTTGTGTCTACCTTCGATTTGTACCAGCATCTGCAGTTGTTTTGCTGCAGGCTCGAAGGGCCGAATGGCCTCCTCCTGCACCGGTTGTCTGTTGAGAAAGGGGGAGACGAGGGGTGGACCTTCAGAGCCATCTGTGGCACGAGGGGCAGGACTATCAGTCCGAGCGAGGCGCCCTGCAAACGGCTGGAATGAGACAGACGTTTGTAAGCCGGGCTTAGAGTCCGCACATAATGCCATCATTCCCAGATAAGAGGATTTCAGGAATCGCCTTAAACGTCTTTCCAGCGACTTACCCGGAGGAGGGCTGGTGACTGGAGTTATCTGCACCGATCAGCCAAAACATTATGACCCGAAGAGCCAAAACATTACGCCCCCCCCCCCCGCCTAATCTGCCGCTGGTCCTCCGTGTGCAGCCCCATACGCAGCAGGGTGCGATGCGCTGTGTATTGTGACACATTCCTCCCGTCACCACCGTTAACATTTCCCGTGACTTGTGCCACAGTCGACCTTCTGTCGGTTCGGACCAGACGTGATAGCCTTCGTTGCCCCTCGCGCATCGATGAGCCTTGGGCGCCCAACACCCTGCCTGTCGCCGGTTTGTGGTTTGTCCCTCCTCGGACCACTGTCGGTCGGTCGGTACTCACCACTGCTGACCGGGAGCAGCCCACAAGCCTTGCCGTTTCACAGATGCTCTGACCCAGTCGTCTGGCCACAACAATTTGGCCCTCGTCAAAGTGGCTCAGGTCTTTACTCCTGCCCATTTCTCCTGCATCCGACACGTCAACTTCAAGAACTGACGGTTCACTTGCTGCCTAATATATCCCACCCCTTGACAGGTGCCATTGCAACAAGATAATCATTGAGGCCAATAGGAGCAAAGAGGTCCTTCTGCAGTTGTACAGGGCCCTAGTGAGACCGCACCTGGAGTGCTGTGTGCAGTTTTGGTCTCCAAATTTGAGGAAGGATATTCTTGCTATTGAGGGCGTGCAGCGTAGGTTCACTAGGTTAATTCCCGGAATGGCGGGACTGTCATATGTTGAAAGACTGGAGCGATTGGGCTTGTATACACTGGAATTTAGAAGGATGAGGGGGGATCTTATTGAAACATATAAGATTATTAGGGGATTGGACACATTAGAGGCAGGAAACATGTTCCCAATGTTGGGGGAGTCCAGAACAAGGGGCCACAGTTTAAGAATAAGGGGTAGGCCATTTAGAACGGAGATGAGGAAGAACTTTTTCAGTCAGAGAGTGGTGAAGGTGTGGAATTCTCTGCCTCAGAAGGCAGTGGAGGCCAGTTCGTTGGATGCTTTCAAGAGAGAGCTGGATAGAGCTCTTAAGGATAGTGGAGTGAGGGGGTATGGGAGAAGGCAGGAACGGGGTACTGATTGAGAGTGATCAGCCATGATCGCATTGAATGGCGGTGCTGGCTCGAAGGGCTGAATGGCCTACTCCTGCCCCTATTGTCTATTGTCTATTGTCTATTGACCCGAAACCCCCCCCCCATTCCTCCCCTCCAGAGATGCCCCCTGTCCCGCTGAGTGATTCCAGCTTTTCATGTCCACTCTTCTTCAGACAGGCAGTTCCGTGAGATGAAACATAGAAACATAGACCACAGGTGCAGGAGGAGGCCGTTCGGCCCTTCGTGCCTGTACGCACCGCCATTCAATGTGATCATGGCTGATCATTCTCAATCAGTACCCCGTTCCTGCCTTCTCCCCATACCCCCTGACTCCGCTATCCTTAAGAGCTCTATCTAACTCTCTCTTGAATGCATTCAGAGAATCGGCCTCCACTGCCTTCCGAGGCAGAGAATTCCGCAGATTCACAACTCTCTGACTGAAAAACGTTTTTCCTCATCTCAGTCCTAAATGGCCGACCCCTTATTCTTAAACTGTGTGTGGCCCCTGGTTCTGGACTCCCCCAACATCGGGAACATGTTTCCTGCATCTAAGCCTGTCCAATCCCTTAAGAATTTGACATGTTTCTATCAGTTCCCCTCTCATCCTTCTAAATTCCAATGAATACACTCCACACTGCTCAGGTCTCCAGAGGGCTTTTAGAATGAGGAATGAGGTTTAGGCTTGTGAATGTTACATGTACCGAGGTACAGCCAAAAGCCAGCCAGCGGATAGATTGACTGGGTCTTGGAACTCTTTGGTGGATGATGGGGGGGGGGGGGGTGGGGGGAGTCCAGAACCAGGGGGCCACACACAGTTTAATAATAAGGGGTCGGCCATTTAGAACGGAGATGAGGAAAAACCTTTTCACCCAGAGGGTCGTGAATCTGTGGAATTAATTCTCTGCCTCAGAAGGCAGTGGAGGCCAATTCTCTGAATGCATTCAAGGGAGAGCTGGATAGAGCTCTTAAGGATAGCGGAGTCAGGGGGTACGGGGAGAAGGCAGGAACGGGGTACTGATTGAGAATGATCAGCCATGATCACTTTTTCACCCAGAGGGTTGTGAATCTGTGGAATTAATTCTCTGCCTCAGAAGGCAGTGGAGGCCAGTTCTCTGGATGCTTCCAAGAGAGAGCTAGACAGAGCTCTTAAAGGTAGCGGAGTCAGGGGGTGTGTAGGTAAATAAGTGCAGATGCTGGTACAAATCGACAAAAATGCTGGAGTAACTCCCCCCTTTCTCAATAGAACAACAGGGTGCAGGAGGGGGCCGTTCGGCCCTTCGAGCCAGCACCGCCATTCACCGTGATCGCGGCTGATCATCCCTTGAGGGAAGGAATGGGTGACGTTGCGGGTCGAGACCCTTCTTCAGTCTGAAACATCGCCCGTTCCCTTCTCTCCAGAGGTGCCGCCTGAGTTGCTCCATCATTTGTGCCACCGTCGTGGAGTCAGGGGGTACGGGGAAGAGGGCGGGAACGGGGCACCGGTTGCGGGACGATCTGCCGTGATCACGGTTGAATGGCGTTGCTGGCTCGAAGGGCCGAACGGCCTCCTCCTGCACCCGTTGTCTATCGAGAAAGGGGAAGCCGAAGACACTATTGTCTATTGTCTATTGTCCAGAGATGCTGCCTGACCCGCTGAGTTACTCCGCCATTTTTGTGTCTACCTTCGATTTGTACCAGCATCTGCAGTTGTTTTGCTGCAGGCTCGAAGGGCCGAATGGCCTCCTCCTGCGCCGGTTGTCTGTTGAGAAAGGGGGAGACGAGGGGTGGACCTTCAGAGCCATCTGTGGCACGAGGGGCAGGACTATCAGTCCGAGCGAGGCGCCCTGCAAACGGCTGGAATGAGACAGACGTTTGTAAGCCGGGCTTAGAGTCCGCACATAATGCCATCATTCCCAGATAAGAGGATTTCAGGAATCGCCTTAAACGTCTTTCCCAGCGACTTACCCGGAGGAGGGCTGGTGACTGGAGTTATCTGCGCCGATCAGCCAAAACATTATGACCCGAAGAGCCAAAACATTACGCCCCCCCCCCCCGCCTAATCTGCCGCTGGTCCTCCGTGTGCAGCCCCATACGCAGCAGGGTGCGATGCGCTGTGTATTGTGACACATTCCTCCCGTCACCACCGTTAACATTTCCCGTGACTTGTGCCACAGTCGACCTTCTGTCGGTTCGGACCAGACGGGATAGCCTTCGTTGACCCTTGCGCATCGATGAGCCTTGGGCGCCCAACACCCTGCCTGTCGCCGGTTTGTGGTTTGTCCCTCCTCGGACCACTGTCGGTCGGTCGGTGCTCACCACTGCTGACCGGGAGCACCCCACAAGCCTTGCCATTTCACAGATGCTCTGACCCAGTCGTCTGGCCACAACAATTTGGCCCTCGTCAAAGTGGCTCAGGTCTTTACTCCTGCCCATTTCTCATGCATCCGACACGTCAACTTCAAGAACTGACGGTTCACTTGCTGCCTAATATATCCCACCCCTTGACAGGTGCCATTGCAACAAGATAATCATTGAGGCCAATAGGAGCAGAGAGGTCCTTCTGCAGTTGTACAGGGCCCTAGTGAGACCGCACCTGGAGTACTGTGCGCAGTTTTGGTCTCCAAATTTGAGGAAGGATATTCTTGCTATTGA